>NW_024962262.1:12448417-12535481 GCF_019238085.1 Lagopus leucura
TCCTTCCTTCCTTCCTTCCTTCCTTCCTTCCTTCCTTCCTTCCTTCCTTCCTTCCTTCCTCTTGCTTTCTTCTTCTCCATCTTTCTTACTTTTGTATTTTCCCTCTTTCTTTCTGTCTTTATTTCTTTCTCTTTCTTATCTCTCTCTTTCTTCCTTTCTTCCTTTTATTTTTAACAAAAAAGCTGGCGTGAAAAACATAGACTGACTTTCATCAAACTGACTCCCAAAAATCTTCTTGCAGACTGATTTATATTTCATTAGATGAAGTACAGAAGAAGCTATATCCCCCATGATTTATGAGAGTAAGTTTTATGAGAAATATGAACTGTATAATGCAGATGATCCATCATTCAGAAATAACTATTACTAACTCTAGCCAAAATAAAAATTCTCCTGGGTTGCTATCCAGTGATTATATGAGAAAATTTCAAGACATCCCATAACACTATAGCATGGATAAATTGGCCTTCAGACCAAGTACTATGCTAGTACAGGTATATTCTTGGAAAAAGGATCATTAATCTCAGTTTTGACCTGAATTAATATATTCCAAGGCTGACAACACACTTTTACTTGAGATTTGTGTACAGCAGCAGAAGAGAGGAACTTAAAAGATCTGTTGAAGGTCTTGTGGTCCTGCAAGCAATAATTGATGTAACAGACGATGTCACTTCTCCTAAATAGTTTGAAATATTTAGACCATGATGTTTACAGAAGCAGACTTGCTATTTCCAGATACATACTTGTTGTAAGGGAACTCATCCCATTGCTGAAGACTAGGTTAAGGCTCTTGATGTGGGTTCATGGTGAGACTGTGTTGGTCTGCTGAACAGTAGCTTCAAGGATGCTTGTGCATTTCCTATGTGCAGCAAACAGAACACAAAACAGTTTTGGGTAGGCCTTGAAAGATGACCGTGTTTGAGATCAGGTCTGTTTTATGGATCACTGTTGCATTTTGCACTGTGGGAGGATTTTGTCTTATAAACTCCAGTTCCGTGGGTAATTTGCACAACCAAAGCAAAGCTATGTCTTACCTCAGTGGCACGTTCAGTCTTTACATCAATCTCAGTGTATGGTTTTGCCCAGGGATATTTTCACACAGAGGGTTAGAGCTGGAGCTGAAGCCCCACACATTGCATTTGCACGTGGCACTGAAATTGCCACAGGTTAATATTATGAAGTGCTCTCACCTTCAAACGCCAGAAAACACACATTTTGCTACCACAGGTAAAAGTGAAGGGTGGAATCTTCCTAAAATTTGTGCCTAGAGAACTGTCTTATTTCTCTCTTCTAGAGAGAGAAATACAGGAATTTGCAATGATTCATGGTGGTACCATGGCCTGTTGCTTTCCAGATAAATGTGAGTTAAGTTCTCTCCATTATGGAAATGACAAGGACTGCTCTCGAACCTCTTCTAAAGACTGAGGAAGCTGCTATGCTCTGCCTCAAAGAGATCCTTTTGTGTGAGTTCTTCATGGGATACCTCTATGTAAAGGAAGATATTTCCTTTACTTTGATGGTTTTTCCAGTTAGATGATTTGGTCCCCCTCCCCAGAACTAACTGCTGTGAATCCTACTTTGAGGCCATGCATGGTAACTCCCCTGTGCACTTTAGATGCCAAAATCCCCTTTGTGAGCGTGGCCCAAGATGGCTGTCCAGAGTCTCAGATGATGCTTGGAAAGAGAAGATGCACTTGACCCAACATGCGGCCACTGCTCTAACTCAGGGACTGTGGACTTCCTCTTCCCATCAGCTGCATCCTTTACTTGGCACCTGCATTTACTGAGCTCCTTTCTGACATCAGAGTTTGCAACTTATTGATGAATCTCAGCTTTAACCCTCAGCCCAAGGGCCATGTGACTACTCTTCCACTCTCTGTGTATACCCCACCTGTAGCTCCTCATGATATTACTGTTCTTATACTTTTAGTGAATTACTCTTCTGTGCTAATTATGGTTTTAATTTCTTTTCATAATGCTTGATTTTCAAACAGGAAAAGGAAAAACTGTCATCTTCATCCTGCAAGGAAAGTGAGAGACAGTCCTGAATTTGAGTATTGCCTCTGAAACGGTTTTCTATTATTGAGCAGGTCATGTAATCTCTAAATGCATCAGAGATTGTTGGTACCATCTTTAAAATGGTGATGATGATGAAAAGGTTTTTTTCCTGGTAAAAAGTGGTAAAGAAAGCTTGTAAGAGCAATTTAAAAAGGTAAAGCAGGATCTGAACAGTAAATTTATATTTAAAAATGATGCTGATTACAGAGTTTGAAGTATGACGAGGAAGGGAAGAGTATGGGCAGTTGGGATTGACTGGCAAAATGAGGCAAAGGTGAACCTGCAGCTTTTGCTTGGACTCACTGTAGAAACCAGATAGGTCTGAGATGCTTTGACTCATCAAGGCTCTGTGAGGACCTGGATTTGCTCAGTTCAAAATCTCCCAGCACAGCCAGATGGCCTAAACCTAATGAACTGAAAACACCATTCTGCATGCTTCTGATCTCTGTTGCACAGAGGACATGGATCTATCATACTGTCTGTTCTGAGTACATGAAAAAAAATCCTGTTGGAACTTCATGACACTGCTTCTTGACAGACTTCCACATTGCATTGTTTCTACTCTCTCTTTGCAACCTACCTTACTGTATGTGATTCAATTTAGTTGTACCATTATGTATTGTGAGATTTGTTCATTTCCATCAGGACTCATAAGAGGGTAAATTAACTGCTGGATAATTTGCATATATAATATATATTTAGAAGAGAAATTGTCCATCAGCTCTAAAAGATCTTCTTGTAGATGGAAAAAAAATAATCAAGGTTTAAATGTTGTTTTAGTCATTGGAAAAGATTCTGTTTTGTAATACGCTGCATTTTCAGAATCAGCTACTTGAAGGAAATTCTTAGGTGCTCAGTGATTATTTTTACCTCTTCCAAATGCTGAGCATAATCATTCTTTTATGTTCAGTTAGTAAGTAGCATTGTTTAAAAAGTGAAAGCTGAGAGAAAATGGTACGTCTCAAAAAGTGGTAGAAAGTCGTAATAAAATAATTAATTACTCCCATGTTTCCAAGGATCATGCTATTTGTTAAAGCTACTATTTCTCCATTCATCTCTAGGAAATTAGCATTATCATTTTTAATGTTTATTAAGTTACTGTATTAAAAAAACACAGAAAAATGTGGCTTGTGAAAGTAATTCTTAATTTCTAGAAGAATAAGATCAGAGGAATTAAAGTAGAATTGGACTAGATGTAACTTACCTGTTTTGGTAACATAGCCTTGTTAAAATCACAACTGATTAATGAATGACCTTGAAGTTTGTTCTAGAAAGCTTTTCTTTCTGCTAGAGATAATTCTTCTTCCAGAAACTGTGCCTACCAGGTTTCTCCTTATTTCACTGAACATCTGAATGTCTTGGCAGTCCTTGCTGTTGGCTTTGTCCCCCTGCTTTAATCTTCAACTCAAAATAGAGAAAAAAAAAAAAGGCAAGGGAGAAGAGAGTTGTGATTTTTACTGTGTTTCTCTGAACATCCTGAACTTTTCTTCCTCCCATAGTATGGTGATTTGACGCTTACAGAGCTTAACCCTTCTATAAAGCATAAACTTATAGGGAGATGGAATAGATAGTGCTACAGTGGCAAGAAATGAGAAGATGAGGAATGTGGAAAAAGGTAGACATTAACTTTAGTGACAATAATGATCAGAAAAAAAAGATGTTTTGCCATCCTGTAGACACCTTAATTTTCCTACATTCTTCTCATCATCACTAAAATACAAAATAAATCAATCTGGCAATGTCTGGTGTCCTGCACACATAGCATCTAGTGTCCTTCATCCAACCAAAATAAGGGAATAGACAATAGAAACATTCACATTTAAACTGCTGTATAGACTTCCTTATAGCCAGGACATGACTTCAATTTTTGTATGTGATTCTACTCAAGTTAAAATTAATGTCTATCACCAATCACTTGAACTGTGACCTGAAGATACTTATCCACCATCGCTGCCTGGAAGGGGAACATCTCAAGCAGAGGCATCCTGGTTATCCTTTAAGCCTTCATAGATCTGGGTCCCTGCTAACATACTGTTTTTGGTGGGAGAGACAGAAACATCTTTCCAAGCCAAAGATTAATATTAGACCAACTTGTCAACTCAGTGTTTCAGATAGCTTGGGTATTTTTTTATACTTCCAACCCTAAGCAGTTTTGTGCTATTGCTATATGTTAATAACTGTTTTTTATCAGTCAGATATTTTCACAGGAGGTAGCTCCATTTTGGTACTGAGTAAAATGACCTATCTTAATGAGTTTCCATATTAAGCTGCAAAATGTTCTGGACTCAATTGGGCAGAGAGTCATTAGATACATACAAGCTATTATTGTTTCATTATCATTTTTTCCTTATCATTCTATTTTTTTCCACAGGTTTCCTCATTTTCACATTTGTCCTAGTCACTTCTGAGCAGGTGTTTTCAGTGCAGCTTCCAACCTTTATTATCCCTGCCTCTTACCATTCAGAATGGGTCAGTTAGGCTAATTCTCTCATATCTTAGAAGTGCAGAACTGCATTCTGTCCTAATACAATAGATTGTAAGTAAGAACAGATGTGTTATTCTCCCAGTAGAGTGGCTTTCTTCTGCAATTTTGCTTTTTGGATTATGCACAAAGCTTTCTTTTTTTTTTTTTTCTTTTTTTTTCTTTTTTTTTTTTGAATATTTTAATCCATTTTCTTTGAGGACTTTTTTAGTTCTTTGCTCTGGTGGTGGAGCTCCAAGTATTGCTTGATAACATGGAAACAACCAGAGCTCATCTGAGCATGACATTACTAAGGTAAGTCATTGGGATCATATACATGACACGCCAACCATGCAAAAAGACAGAAAAATGGTCAATGAACATGTAGATTCTTTATCTGAAAAAATTTGTTTTCTTCAGTGCCTGTTGATTTCTCAGTATTTAAACTTGAACAATGCTTCATCTCACCTTATTACTTTATATTAACTATTGATCATGGTCATATAATGCACCTAGCAACACTGGTAAAGATAAGGGCCTTGCTTTTCTAGCCCCTTCCAGGGACTTGACAAGAGAAAGTTCCCTCGCTGAAAACTTTCCGCTTTCATCTTTAAGCTATGAGTAAAATCTCAGTAAGTTCTTTTGCTTTCTGCACTGGGCAGTGCTGCCCGTGGCCATAGCTGTTGGTCCTTAGGTCATGGGAGGTGGGTGTTAACATGGCACTCCAGATGGAGTAGTAGATCTCTGTTTCCTCCTGAACTGTGGGGAATTTATTCTGCTTCCCATCCCAGAAATTCAGGTTGGGGTAAGAGTACCCTGAGGATAACTTGTCCAGCTATTAAAGACAGATGTAAGGAAGGCACTGAGAATCTCAGCTTTTTCTTTATCCCCGGTGGTCATGTTTCTCAGTATCCAGTAAACGATGGAGATTCTCCCTAGCACTTCTCTTACTGTTAATACATTTGTAAAGAAGGTTTTTATCCAGTGATAGAACATCCCTTCTGAGCATTCCAGCTCAACCTAAGGAACTAATTTCCCACACGCCAGTGCAGGATTAAGGAGAGTTTGGCTGCCTGCTTTCTCCAATCCGTATTTCTTCCTCATCCCTCCGTTGTCTCTGGCTTGTTCTTTGAACATCCTGTGGGCTCCTTTTCTCTTTTGTTGACTTTGCTGTTTTGCTTTATTCTGGGTAGCACTGCTGATGGCCACAAAATTGGTGGTAAATGGGGTGTGACAGATAATAGCTATATTCCCTGTAGGCCTTAGACTGTAAAGGTAATGAATCTAAAAACAAGCAAACAGAGGAGAAAACAACAAAATCAATCACAGACTAGAGGGGTGTGTGTTGTAGTCAATATGCTTTTTGGAATATGAGACTTAGAAATGCTTAGCTGAGGCAGAAAGAACAGGAACTTGAATTGCGTTATGTAAAGAATCTTTCAGGATCTCAGAGGAGACTAAACATCGTTGTCCTTGCTTCTGTTTGTTTCTTAATTCACTATGACACTAACAGAAGTTGGGTAAAAAGGATAGAGAGCTCATTGTCAGACCAGACAAAGATGTGAACACCCATCCTTTGTGTTTGAGCTCACTCCACAGGGGCATACTGGCCTAAGAATAGCCCAGTCTCCTGCATGTGGAAGCATCACTCTAGAGCCAGGTTACTCCTATGACTACATAATATTTAAGAATCCTGGCCCCTATATCGGTACATTGCTGGTGGAGAAATACATCAGCTCATTCGTCATTAACTGATTAGTTAATTTCCAATCAGAATTTGTAAGCAGCTGTAAATATAACAGCTTTCTGTAAGCAAATGCTGTTTGAAATACTTTGATGGTTGTATGCTGTGGTTGCGGCAAAATATTTGTGGGATATCATCAAAATATTTGTTTACTTAAAATGTGTAGCATTTCAGTTTGACTTTATTATCACACTCATATGATTAAAAATGAGACTGCAAAAACAAAATCAGGCAAAACAGTCAAAGTGAAGTATTATTTTTGTTGTTCTTTTGTGATGTAGGATAGAGAAAACCAAATGCCAATGTCCGAAAATTTACAAAGGAAAGATATCTGAATTTCAGTAGCTTGAATTTTAATATTCATATCCCTTCCTACGTAACAGCTTGGCTTTTTCATCTGTACTGGAAAGCAAATGAGAAACAGACTTCCTAACACTCGATATACTCATAGAAAAGAAAGCGGTGCCATTTCTGAGAAGTGCAATTCTCTTTCTCTCTTGCTCCTGGCTACATTTGATTTGCCCAATATTGTAATTTAAACCCATTTGCCTACACCTTCAAATACTGATCCATTCTGGGAATAACAGGAAGAGTGCTGGCTTTGTTTAGAACATGTCATCCCCTGCCAAAAATATAAGTTATCCAAACAAATTGTAATAATTTGCCTTTCATTTAAACCCGAACATTTGCTCTAATATCTGTTCACTTTTCCAGAATTGTCTTAATTAAACTGCTGTGATCTATGTTTGCATACCAAACGTGGTGATTTCATTATTCAAAAGGCACAGGGCTGACATGCATTCTGAAGCTTCCAAAGTGAGGGTGTTTTTATGGAAATGAAAGCTTATCATCTCTGGAGGCTCATAAGAAGCATTGTGTTTAATGTGAAATTAATTCTAACTGAGAATGCTGCAGTTTTCCTCTGATTGAAAAAAAAGTACAATAGCATATGAACCATAATAACAACCTTCGTGGTAGTTTGACAGTCACTGGCTAGAAAACTTCAATCCAAGCACAAAGTGAAGACATGAAACAAAGTTAATTGAATTGACAGGAAAGATTACTCTTTCTTCTTCATTTTTTTTTGGGACTATATGGATAAAGCCATGCATGTCAGGGTAGGAATGATGTTAAAGGAAACATCTTCATCACTTCTGTATCACTTGAAAAAAGTACATTAAACTCTAGGAACAATAACTTAAATTCCACTCAAGCGTGTACAAATCAGACGCTTCTCTCCTGCCCAGAAATTTCTCCTGGTGCCTAAATCCAGAGGAATGCTCTAGGACAGGTCTGATTTAAATCATAACCCTTTGGAATGGTATCCCTCATGTATTTGTCGTTTAGAACACCTTGCCAGATTTAGGATCTCATTTCTCCTCCAGCCAGAATGGCAATCCTATCTTAATCTCAAAACAGTATTTGTGTTTCTGTTCTGCAGTCTCTTGCTTACTAATAGACTATGTCTTCATGTCTGATTGCTTGTCTGCTACCTGACCAAGGGGAAATACTTCAGAGAGTTTGCATAGACAAGCCACACTTGCTTTGTCACACTGAATAGTTGGACCACAGAACAAAATTCTGACCAGGTCTTTTTCTTTTATGATTCCATATACATTCAGATAAGGAATGGGATATTTATCTTTGGGTTGAAAAGTTTTATTTCTTTTAATAGAATGGTGTTCTCTTTTGCAATCCCAGCTTCTATAGGGAAAACAGAGTACCTGGGTATCTCAGCATTTGGGACTGGCTAGGCCTTTCAGTAGCTGAGGACATAAGCAGGCTGTATCTCATGCCTATGTTTCAATTACTAGAAATACTCTTGTTTAAACAATTTAAGGAGCTGTCTAATCTGTACTTATTTCAGTTACCTTTTTAATGATATAGTTAACAATCTCAGTAGTTTAATGCACAATGAACTGTGCAAGTCTGTAGCTGCTATTCAAAATAATTATCTCAATGACTTTAAAGTAATTAGGTTGGATGTTAGGAAATCTTCTCTGAGAGAGCGGTCAGGTGCTGGAACAGGCTGCCCAGAGAGGTGGTGGAGTCACTATCCCTAGAAGTATTCAGGAATGTTTAGATGTTCTACTGAAGGACGTGGTTTAGTGGGAAATAGAACAGTTTTGCTTTGGTCTAGGTCAAAGGAAGAGTTCTCTTCTGATCCTAAGACCTCAAGGTTGATAGGAGAGTCAAGCGTGGAAGGAGAGTGAAATTGGTGCCCAAATCAGGCATATGTGTTTGCTGAGATGTCTAAGTGCCCTGCTGACTGAGGACATACTACAGCCATAGCCAACATGTAGTTATTAGATATAAAATGACTGGAAATATGCACCTTTCCACAACTGGAGGTCTGGGAACTGGGCAGTTTTAATTAGCCAGGACTTATCAAAGGATGATCACTGTTAGCTTCTACTTTTGCCTTGGTTCTGTTTTAGTGATCTCAAAATTTCCAAAATAATTTATAACAAGTCTATGGACCAGTTATAGCAGGTCCTTCTCTAGCATCATTTCTAAGTTTTCCATAAAGCAGATTAATCAAACGTTCTTGGAAGCTCAAAGGCACTTTTTTTGTATGAAGAATCTTAGGATGAAATATCAAACTGAGGAGAATTTTAAAAAATTGTCCCTTTAGAACATTTTTATATAGAGTGCAAGACATATTTCATGGTATGCACCACAAGTGAAGTACTCCCCAGCTTCTCTTCAACCTGCATATCTCTATTTTTCTTTGGAGAAATCGGTGCATGCAGCAGGGTCTTGTGTGTGCTCTGAATTAAGAATATTAGGAATACAGGATGTTAAGAGAACATCCAAGAACCATACAGGATTCTGGCTGAAACAAACTGATCTGGAAGACTTCCCTTCCATTTTCCAGCAGCTATCAAAAGTTTCTGAACACATTTTGATTTTATTCCTGGCTACACAAATGTAGGTGTTAGGCCTTTTTCCTTATTTTTGAAGTGCTTTTTGAATGCAGATGTTTTCCACTGTTAAATCAGAAGAGGTGTATGAAGGTGTCCAGCTATCTAACACAGACCCGGGTGCTGCTCCCTCTTGTCTGTTTCTGGGAAAGAATGCTATGCTTCCTTTTCCCCAAAGTCTGTGAAAAGCTGTCACTTCTCAGGAGAACAAGAAGTTGTGTCTGTTCCTTGTGCCCTTTTTTAAAACTCACCTTCCTTTGCATGTCATTGCTCGTGCTTCCTCTCTGCTTCTTTTGGTAGCACTTTGGCGGGGGTTGATCACTCCTGCAGACACTGAGCATATGTGTGCAGAGTGCTATACAGCTCCACTCTGCTGAAGACCAGGCACATAAACTGTCCTTCTGTTTGAGGAATCACAAAAGCTCCTTCCCTCCTGTCCTCAGAGTCAGCATAGCCTGGACTGACATTTTCTTAGGGCAGTGCTACTTTGTGATGAACTGTTTGGTCTGCTGTTAAAGCTGCCAAGACCTAGCTCATTCATATCACTACAGACTGGAGAGGTGGGAATACCTGATGGTCCTATTTCATCTGTGTTTGAATTACTGCTGTTAAAACATTGCCTCAGGCAGAAATAGCCAAAGAAGGGAAACACTGTATCATACTTCCCAAGGAATTTTTCAGTGTGTGTATGTATAGCTGTGGCACAGCACTCTGTTGGTCCTAAAATAAAAAGAAGTGGTTTACTTCACTGCTGCCATATTCATCTATGTCCTGTTGCACAGCAGAGCAAGTAGCTTGGATTTGGTGCCTCATGTCATTCCAAACCAGTTCTCTCCTCCAGTGCCCCGTTGAAGTTGTGTTCCAGGAGCACTGTCCAACACCATCCTCCTCTGTGCCCGAAGTGATGCTTCAGCCTCACTTGAGCATGTATGCACCTCTTTGCACTTACACTTCGAAAGATTGAAGGATGTATGAGATGAAAAGGCTTCATAGAGTTAATGGGTCAGCAAGCGTCCTCGCTGCAGCGCTCTCTATCATTACTTTGCTCTCCGCTGAGATGACTAGAGAAATATGAAGCCTCCTGTAACCTCTCTAATCAACTTCTCAGTCAACTGCAGTCTCAATGAAGTCTAGCAAATCCTTATGAAGCCTTTCAATGTCATTCTTCTTTTAGCCTACTCTCTGAGTATGAGTTGAGAGAAAGATTGCTCATCACTCCGCAGAGGCAGGCTGGAATTAGACTGTCAGTGTTTGGCTTGTATGTGCTCTAGCAACACAATTTAGCAGGTCATCAGTCTGTAATGAAGACTCTGGTCTTCTGGAATTTTGATTCGCTTGAGACAGCTGAGTGCTTTGCCTCCTTTCTTTACTGCATGATTTTTATGTAATTGTTCCAGCTTACTGATAATTACATTAGCTCTGCTATTTAAATGCCATATAGTGCTCTTCTTTATTCGAGGCTTGCTGTTGTTATCAAACATAAAATGGAAATGTGAGACACTTTCATAGCAACAGTATGCTTCCTGCCTAGGTTACCCTTTTATCCCTTACTCACTCTACACCCTGAAGCACCAAGCATAGCCGTGTAACACTCACAGCTCTGAAATCCTTCTGCAATGAGGCAAGGGAGGGTAAGCACCTGACCTCTTGCTTCTTAGCTCTTATTTTTACACTCATGTAACATGGCTTCAAGCTAAAGACAGAAGGGTCAGTGTAGGAATACCTATACTAAAAGTAACCACTTGAAGAAGGTTGTCTTTTCTTTTGAAAGCACTTCATTTGACACCTGTTTTTGCATTGCGCTCTGTTTATATGTCTTTATGGCATAAAGATAATGCTTTCAAATCATTGGAACAGTGCTTATCTCCTCTTGACCTTTGCAGACCCTTCTGTTTCTTCTACTACCTTAGTCTTATTTTAAGAGTCATGGTTTACTTGCAGAAATAATTTCTCCACTGAGATAAAGTTGTTGTTTGATTTCTGTTAACCTTTTACGTTTATTTCCCTTTCTTTTTTTTTTAATGAGTTCTTATGAATTCTGAGTATATAAAATTATCTTTACAAACGGTACCCCAAAGTTCAGTTGCACTGTTTAGATTTTGTTGTATGCTGCTGGGCAACAAAATCAGGCAGGAAGCCAATGATAGTGGAGGAAGTCTATTAGCTTTTGCCATTCAGCATCTTGTAAATTGCTTATCAAGGACTGTGGTCCCAGCCTCTGTGAGATTAGATACAAAGAGAGTAAGAAGCATTCTGAATCTTTTCAGGATGAAACGTAAGGATGAAACTTGTCTATTGAAGGGAAAAGAATTAGAAGTGGTAGTTCTTTGTGGTTTGAGCAGTTGCAGTCAAATCTTGCATATATCAAATGCATAGTTTTAGACAGGGCTAAATTACTGGCTAATAAAGGTGTCTGGAATGTATCATGCTCAAACCCCACTTTCAGTTGTTTCCTACATTGCCAGCAATTAAACCTCTGGAGGCATGCTTTGCTTATCAAGTCTACTCAGGTGTAATTACAAAAAGTTTTGTTTCTCCTGTCTTTGGATTACAAATTGTTTTAAGAATATGCCTTTTATTCTTCTCATGAAAAATTCTAACTCGTTGCTGAAAAGAAGATCGTCTGTGCTCAAGAGATACTTGATACAGCTTGATTTTCCTTGTCTTGCTGTTTTCAAGAGAAGCCACTGTCAGAATCTTTAAATGATGCACAAACTGATCAAGCACCATTAGTCCAGTGTAGATAGGACCAGAGCTGTTGTCTTACTTGTTCCTTCTGAACAACTGAAGTGATCTGAGCCAAATCTGACTATCTTACCACACAGTTCTCCATGCAAAACTAAAGGATGGGGCACCACAGAATCATAGAATTGTGGGGATTGGAAGGAACATCCAGAGATCATTGAGTCCATCTCCCCATGTCACATTCCCAAGACTTCAGTGAGATACATTCCTGATGCAAATCTATGGGCTGTTCTAGCTAACGTGGTTCTGTTCAAATTCTTTTGTGTCTTTCTGATGTTCAGGGTAGATGAGTGGAAGAAGATCTTTTTCATGCTTTGAGCAACCTGATTGAGTGGGAGGTGTCCCTGCCTACAGCCAGGGTTGGAACTAGATGATCTTAAAGATCCCTTTCAACTCCAACCATTCTATGGTTCTATGAAGAGCTCTACTACCAAAGCCTTTGAAGAATTCAGTGCTTTAGGATTACTCTGCATCACTACATCATTGGGAGATTCAGGTTGGACATTAGGAAATACTTTTTTTTCTGAAAGAGTGATCAGGTGCTGGAACAGGCTGCCAAGGGAGGTGGTAGAGTCACCGACCCTGGAGGTGTTAAAGGAATGTTTAAATGTTGTATTAATGGATATGGTTTAGTGGGAAATACTGGCGATATGTGGATGGTTGGACTGGACGATCTTGCAGGTCTTCTCCAACCTTGGTGATCCTGCAGTTCTATAATTGTTAAGCCATTTAAATAGCACTGGGATCTGACACCTTCATCTTGCATGACTTTAAGTGAAGTTCATGCTTTGACCACCGCTACATATTCTTCAATAGAATTAATGATGCAAGTTTGTGTTTCCTAAGAAGCTTGTTACAGAAGCTGCACATGAGTTGGAAGAACTTTGTGTGAAGTAGAAAAGTGAAGATCTCAGGGTTCAGGCATTTAGAGGATAATGCAATCCCTAAAAATCAGAACCTTTTTTTGATATTGAAATAGATTTCATGTGTGATAGGAGAGAATTAGTCATCTTCCTTTAAAATGAATCAATTGCCAGCCACCTGCTGTTCTAGCTGTCACAAACTGTCCTTTATTTCAGCTTAAAAGCAAAGCAAACAAATCTGTTTTTAGACTCTCAGGGCTTAAAAATATAATAATTAAAATGAATAACCCCTTGGTTTTCCACTGTCATGGAATGCACATCAATCACCCACTGGTGCAAGATGTTATTGTTGGCTACGTACATTTGCAACCATAGCAAACAGCTGTGTGGTCTCTAGCAAACAGTGCATAATTGCATAAAATCATTTTTTGTCACTCTTAGGCTCATATTCAGGTTTAATCTTGTGGTGGGAAAGGTGTGAAGCAGGTAGAGTTTTGAGTGCCAGCATCCCAGATTCCTCAGTCAGTGAGGTAGGATTACCCTACCCCTGTTTGCAGACTTGGTCTTGCTGTGAACAATCTGAGGATTACTCCTTGTAGGTTCTGTTCATATTTTCCACTCTCTGGATTTGTCTGCTGTGTCTAAATTAGCAGAGTATTTACGTACTAATTCTTGAATGATAACAATTACAGTGTTAGTGAGGCAAAGCTAGCTATATCTTCTATGGTGCTGTCAGAGAGAAGCGAAAAAGAAGAAGATGCAAATGAAATGAGAAGAACTACTTGGAAAGCATGTAGGAGTCAACAGCTAACCTATGAAATACACAGTAAATCTCTGTTGTTCTTCTGTCTCCAAAAAAACAATGACATTATAATATATATATATATAAAAAAAAAAAGAATTAATCCTATAACTAAAGAAGACTGAAAGAATTGAATGTAAAAGTGGTTGAATGTAACAGTTATGCAGTGCTCCAGAGCTGGGGATGTGTGCGTTCCCAGGGAGGTGGTGGAATCACTGTCCCTGGAGGTGCTCAAGAACTGTGTGGATGTGGCACTGAAGGACATGGTTAGTGGGCATGGTGGGGATGGGCTGATGGTTGGACTAGGTGATCTCAGAGGCCTTTTTCAACCTTAATGATTCTATGATTCTATGCTACAACAAAGAAAAGGGCTAGAAGTAAGTGTACTTTTGTTTGCAGTCAGTCAGGCACAGCAGAAGATCTTTCAGTGCCTCCAAGACCTGGCAAACTCCTCCAAGAATTGGGCTGTTTTTTATGTTGTGTTATATTATATATTATATACATATTATACATATATATATATGCAATGTATATATTGGGCTGTACTGTTATGGTGTTGTTGTTTGTTTTCTCTTTGGTCAGACAATCTGAGCATATGAATCACAGAATCACAGAATCACCAAGGTTGGAAAAGGCCTACAAGATCATTCAGTCCAATATCCACCTATCAGCAATAGTTCTCACTAAACCATATCCCTCAACACAAAATTCAAATATTCCTTGAACAATACTGATGCTCTCCTGATTCTCAGGTCCACATTATTTCTCAATAGGCAGCAAAACAACAGAGTACAGAAAGAAAATTATTCATAATGTAAAGAAGCAATAGAACAACATCACTATGGATGATCTTCAGGATGTAGGTGAAGCTGATGGCTATGGCTATAAGAAAGGAGGGGAATATCTGATGAGCAAAATCTGATGAGCAAAAGCCAGTACACTGCAGCCTAGCAGCCATGAAAATATTATAAATTATTTCTTTATTCCCTTTGTACTTGTTTTGATTTTCTCGTTGTACTTTTTTAAGGCCCCAAAAAAGGAGAATGACATACTTGTTTTTATATCATTTACACCTAGTTTCTGCCACAGCTGTTTTTGTCCATTATTTTCCAGTTTATCATACCTCCTGTTTACCAGGTATGATTTCAGCATGTTTTCTTGAGTTATGCTTGTGCCAATTTGTCTTAAATCTGAGCTTCCCACAGAGCAGTAGGAATAGCTGCAGCAGAGCTTAGCATTAGCTGGCTGCTTGAGTATTTCCCCACCTTTCCAGCAAGGTTTTCAGGCTGCTCCTGAATTCTCAGTTACAGCAGACTGCTGTATCAGTATCCCACATAGAAAACAAAACACCAGCTCAGTTGTGTCTGCAGGGTGGTGGTTGTAGGGTGGCTGCACATAGACACAGTCCAAAGGCAAATGCCTCAGGCAGTGGGGGTCCCTGCAGACAAATTCTTTGATGCTCAAGGCAATCACTGGCACTGCGGGCCCTACAGCAGGGATTCCTGCTATAGGGCTGAGACACAATTTCCTCATCACTGAAAACATTGCAAATGACAGAGGGGGTGTATTTTACTAACTCCAAGCTCTTCCCTTTCAGCCCATGTGCTTTATTTTAGCAAGCTCCGTGCCTCAGCAAAAAGGGAAATTGACTCCAGTACTATGAAAGACAGAAAAAAAAAATCAATGCCACAAAATTGTCAGCAGTACCAGCCTAACAGCTAGAATCCTGCACTGCATGAAAGGCAAAATAATGGAGTCCTATACCAGAACGTTAGCAGCAGCTGAATATCGCACCTTTGATCTTAAGCTGTCTTCAGTTTCCTCTGCTATTATTTCATGTACTGTTTGTTTTACGGAGGACAATGAGGAAGATTTCCAATTTGCCCCGCTTTTAAGCATTTTTTTATAAGCTCCTCTGTATTTTTGTGATAGCTTAATGGCTGAAAGCAGGCAGTGGGCAGGAGGAGCCCTCCAGAGCATGGGAGTCACCCATTTGGCCACCTCAGCAGTGCTTCTATGTATTCAGTTCTGAATTCAAATTCTCAAATATTATTAGGCTTTTGCCCAGTTCTCCAGTCTTTTGTACAACGCCCCAAGCATTTTTAATGTTAATAGTTATCTACAAGCAAACAGCAGAAGTATTTGTGATTAGTCATTATATAGATCTTTCCAGGATCAGATGATTTAAATAGTTTCCTTCCTTTCTAATAATGCTTGTTCAGAGAAGTTCAGAGAAGTTCAGAGAAGAATTTGCAGACCTACTTTCATATACTCTTCCATTTAATACAAATTCACTTTCCCAGTCTTTGGGTTTTATTTTTAATGACCAAATCTTCTAAAAATGATTCCAACAATTACAAGGCCAATTCAAAATTGCGTATGTCCTGATGGTTATTTTTGGTTATTTGGTGGAGAAATCTGCCACCCAAGCCATCTCAAAGTAATTGACCCTCCTATTACTCATCACACTTATTCTGCAGTCTTTATCTAGGACATTGAAGTGTGCTTAATGACACAGTTATTAGTGAAGCTCTCTATCTAATAAAATTACCTAAATACTTATGTCAAATGTCATTATGACATTATATAGCAATTTCTCAGCCTGGTAAAACCTCTCTTTCCTGTCTTATTTTCCAGTGAGGAGACAGTAACTGTTATGTCCATGCCTTTGTTTCTACCTTTTCATTTTTATACTCAATTCCTTTGTCAGTGCATCCCACTGACTTTATCTTCATCTCTGCCTTTCTGCAGAGTGCAGTTCCTCGATACATCTGCTCTGAATGTGGCTGCTATTTTACCACATGCTGTTCTTCCTTATAGTGTCTGATTTCGCAGCCTGTACAAGTAGTTTGACCTTGTCCAGTCTGTTTGCCAGACCTCCTGCATTGCTACATTACTGGGAAGCAGTTTATTACCAGCCACATTCAGCAAACTAATCAGGAGAGGAGCAGAAGTACTAACTTCAACCTGACTTTCGTCCCTCTTAGTATGAACTTTTCCTTCCTTCTTCATGTTCCATCAACATTTGCCATATTCTTGGTAATCTCATTTGTTATCACTCTGAACTAAAACCTAGCCTTCATTTTTCTAGTCTAAATTCACTTCTATAAACTGTATAAATCCCTGCCATGTAGGAATTCAGGATTTCATTCACTAAGCTGTATCTTCATTCCACAAACACCTCCTTGCAGCTACTTTTCTCTTAAGGTTCTCAGATGTGATCTCATCTTTGCTTTAGAACAAAAGCAAACTTCCTAGACCACTTGAGGGTGTTCCACTCTGCAGGCAACATAATAACAGCTTGCAGTTCAGTACAGAAGTAATAAAAAAAGTAATAATTTTGTCTTAAATGCCACATGATAAGCTAGAGCAAGATTTGTGTAGTGGCCACATTTGTGAGTAGGACAAATTTTACTTCCAGAGATGTCTTGTCTTCACACCATCCAGTTTTGCTTCCAACCTTTTGACTTTTGATACAAATTTAGCTTCTCCTTAGGTTGCTGAAAATTTTAGCTTACAAAATGACAGTCATTTATATTAAGGACATGTCTCAAGAGAGTGAGCACACACAAAATTCTAGTTGTGTTGCTTCAGAGCTATGTAAACCCATGTCTTTGGTTGAACTCCTGGCTGTGGTCACCAGCTGTGTCAGTCCAAAACTAGGTTGGCATTGTGGGAAAATTTGCTTGAAAGTGCCATTGCCCTTCCAGTTCAGTAAATCAAGCCAACAGCTGGAAGGGAGATGCTGTTGTGGCTGTGTATGAAAGCCATATTCCAGGAAAAAAAGGAAGCTAGTGGTGTTTTACACTGATGCAAAATCATGTCATGTTGTAGAAATGTGGACAATGAAAACAGCCAGCAAAATCCCCCTGAGCTGATCAGTTGATATTTTGCAAAGCAGCCTTGAGCCCAAGCTGGAAGTACCACACACTGCATTATAATAATCATCAGTAATTCAGCAGAAGCAGTATCAGGCACAACTGAGCTGTCAAGCTCACGGCACACTTTCTGTGGGTGTCCTGAACACAGTTTTTAACACATTATTTCCAGGTTGAGGCTTCTCTTTCAGGAGTCCTTTTGTTGTCTGCTTAGAAATTTCAGGTTCTGATCTCCGAGTTCTTCCCAAATGATGAGTCTTACTGAACCTCTACTAAAAGCTTAATGTAGAGAAATTCAGGATCAAACTTTCAGCAAAGAGCTCCTCTTCCAATCTGGCACAAGGTTGTCAGGTCAGAAAGAAAGCACAGTAATGGGCAGGAATTGGTCTTCAAATGCAGCAAAAATCTGGGAAAATTCCAGTGCCAAAAGAAAGAGTTAAGTGGACAAGAATACAAATCGCTTTTATGAATCATAAATTTTTCATTGTTCTTTCAGCATTTAAAAGGGAGCTACAGGAAAGAAGGAGACAGACTCTTTGGCAGGGTCTGCAGCGATAGGAAAAGGGGAAATAGTTTCAAACTTACAGAGGGTAGATTTCAGCAGGATACAAGGAAAAAGTCTTTTACAGTGAGGCTGGTGAGGCACTGAAACAGATTGCTGAGGTATGTGGTTCATACCCTATCCCAGGAGGCATTCAAGATGAGGGTGGACCAGGTTCTGGGCTACCCAATCTAGCTGTGGATATCTCCGTTCATTGCATGGGAGTTGGACTATATGACCTTAAAAAGTCTCTTCCAGCTCTAAGGATTCTATAATTCTATGACTATATGTATTTTTAAGTAACAAGAGTAACATAACAATTTTTGAGTTCATCTGCAAGGTAGATGAACGGTTTTGTAAGTTGTTTGCATTTCTCTCGCTTGCTTAGTTCACCAAACTTGGCTGAAATTTAAGGAGCAAGTAACAGCAGTGGAAGTGATGCAGTAGGCTCATAAAGACTCTTAAAAGATACTTCATCCTTTCTGTAAATGAGTGTGAGTCAAACAGCTGTGGAGTTCAGGTCAGAGTTCCTGTGGAGTTCTTGCACTCAGCTTTTTTTCTGGATGAATAAGTCCCTTAGATACTGTTCAGGATAAAATGAACAAATAATCAAAATTGCTGAATTTGATGCAAGGCAGTATTGCAGCTGACTGGAAATTAAAAAGCTTCAGACAAGATGATCTTGTTTCCAGTGTACCACGTTGGGCCATGGAGTGTAGTTGAACCATACTGAACCATCCAGGTCAGAAGTGGGTAGAGCAAAGGGTTAGCTCTCCTGATAATAAATTTGGGGTATCATGGTGCTACTTTAGTCCCCACATTTCCCAGATTGCATAGTATTTTCCTGCCATCATTAAAGTCTTTTGCTATCTGAGACGGAACAACACTCTTTCATGCTGTACAATATTACACTCTTAAAACTTCATGTGGTATATGTGTGTGTGTACCTGTGCACGTGCATATTGAAAGATTTGTTAAAAAATTCTATAGAGAACACCATGCGCAAAAGGTACTAGAGACACCCACATGGTGAGATGAGTCACTCTCAAAATTAACTTTTCTCTCCAACAGCTGTGAAGGGATCCAAATGTGACCAGCTTGAATCTGAATATAGCTTTTAAATGATGAAGAGACAGCAGAAGAATTGCATTTTTAATTCCTCTGAATGGTTGATTTTAAAATAGTGCAGTATCTTCTGTATATTGATTCCTACACTGGAGCATGTATTGATATACTGGAGCATGTGGTGCTGATCTTTTAATCTTCTACTCTGATGTCTCCTTGACTGTGAGATTTTCTGCCTTAAACCTCACACACATCTGAATAAATGTGAGATCATTTCCTTGCAACGTGAGGAATGTACTGACTTGTTTCATCAGTGTGTTAATTGAATCATTTTGGCCATTTATGGAAAATGATCACCCTCCTTTTTTCCAATTTGTCATTAAGTTTCTTTTAAGGAGAGAAGAAGGATTTTTTTACAGCTCTTGCTGTAAATGGAAAGATTAAATGGAAAGATTTCCAAACATCCATACAGTCTTTATTAGCAGTATATAGATATGAAGTGGTAGCAAGGCATTACCTGGAGCTGTGAAGGAGAAAATCCTAACACAGAGACATGATTAAGCTATGTGACAGTGCATAAACTGCATCTTAAACTCAGTAGTATATCTCTATAATATTATCATTTCTGTGTGCATCTTATATTTTCCTAAGCACTTGAATATCAGTTTATAGTGGATATTAGCTGATGGGACTCAAGTGTTACCCTGCAGGTCAGGAGCAGCTCAATGCACTGCTACATAACAGTCCCAGTGGGTGCTTTTCCCAGCCTTGTCACTGACAGTGTATTTTCATCATTTCATGCTCTTTTTGTGAGTCAGAGGTATCGGCTGGGTCTGACAGTCTCTATAGAGATTTCCTGCTTGTGTCATGTTCTCTGCAAAGAGAGGTAGCACATAACAGACTTTGATGTTGCAAGCCCAGGTTTCAGAGAAAAGAACTCCTGATGACTACCATGGATGCAACCTGTGGCTGATGTGTTGGATTATTTTGATGAACATCATTCTCAGAAACGCAACAGAAGAAATGCATGCATAATCAATACAAAATTACCTGGAATCCATTTACTGTGATTTATTAGTTATACTATTTCATCAGACGTTGCTGTAGGGACACATATGTGCTGCGGCTTCCAAACAGGAAGCCATCACAAAAGGTGAATGTGCATTTCTTAAAGCTCAGTTCTGTCATAAATGGAGCTGACTTTGCTAGCATTGCACACAAAGTTGTTCTGCAAAAAGTTAATTGCATAGTGCTTTGAAGATGTGAACTGCTGAGGTTCATTAAAGACAGTGCCTCAGTTTATACCATTGCTAATATCAATATTTCCTGTTAAGGACAATGTTTACAGTTGTTAGTGCAATACAGCCCAGTTTTTCACAATATATGCTTAACTCCAATTCAGTTTCAGGGAGATTTAAACAGATATTTAAAGTGTTCCCAAAGTGCAAGGCTTAGTGAACAAAGACATTTCATGACATTCTCACCATCCTGCAGCAAACACTGGGACTCCGTGCCAGAGAATAGGAGACTTTGTCCTGAGAAAGATTTTAATTGCAATCTCGTGATCTGTGTTTTGAGAGTTTGCAGAGAGCAGTTTTTTACAGGTTTACATTTTGTGGAATTCAGCACTCAAAAGTTCTCTGCATTTACACCTCTAGGAACCACTGGGACTTTGATTTTCCACAGGCAGAACCCAGCAGACAGACCTCAAAGTGACGACAATGGATTCATCATTAGTCAAAACCTCATAGGAAAGCTTGACTTAGACGATTTTTACCTCCACAATCAATGAGTTGGCATAACAAACCAAAAAACTCGAGCTAAGGGTTTAATGCTAGTTTTCCTTGATCACAGAATCAAAAAATCATAGGCTTAGGTTGGAAGGGACTTTAAGGTCATTTAGTTCCAACACCCTGTCATGGTCAGGATTACAACCCACAAATTCAGGCTGTCCAAGGCCCCATCCAACCTGGCCTTGAATGCCTCCAGGGATTGTAGAATGGCTTAGGTTGGTTGGCATCTTAATGAGCATTGTGTTCCAGCTTCCCTGCTGTGAGTTGATGTTTGCAGAATAAATTGATGAGCAGGCTGACAAGAAAGATGAACTGCAATATGTTAGCCAAGTACTCAGTGAAAACACTGGGAAGATTCTAACAGAGACAGTTTTGAAACCCTTCAAACGATATGAAGAGACATTTCTATCCTCACAGCTTCATCCTGAAGTTAAAACATTCATGTGACATTGTCTGTGTTCCTTTTTTCTATAACATGCAGATTTTGAACTCTTACTGAATGTTCTTGTTTTGGGTTTGATCTCTGCTAACACTTGCCTTTCTGATCATTTGACACTAGATTAAAAAATCCTCATTGTTGCATGCCTGTCCTTAGAATGTTGTCAGCTCAGTTCAGGCTACCACTAAATTTGATACGCAACAGAAAGTTGCCCATTAGCTTTCTGCATTTCATAATGCTGTGATTTCTTTGTTACATGTAGGAGCTGTCACACTGGATCAGAACACTGGTGAGTCATTGGCTTAATGCTGCTGGAACCAGAAGTAACATTCCGATGAGAATTTCAATTAAAAGACAGAAGAGATGGAAGATGTGTACTCTTAACAGAGAGGGTGATTAGTCATTAGGAAAGAAGTAGCCTCAGAAGCAGCAAATTTTTCATTTGTGTTTGCAAATTAGTACTGGAGGCCTTTCTGTAAGATATGCTGTAGCCAACTGCAAATCATTGGGTTCTATACAAGGATAAGTGAGTGAAACTAGATGGCGTATGACAAAAGAATGTGCTACTTGACAAGACAGACTTTTTAGTTCATTTGTCATACATGGAGAACAAAGTCCACAGGAAAAGACTGAGTTTCTCAGGATGGCTGACTTTGCTCAGCCATCTGAAGCTGTGAAGTTTTAATGCTGCTGCCTTGCTGCCTGCATTTCACAGAAGCCATTGACACAGCACAGGCTCAGAACTGAGGCCGTGCACCCTCACTGCAGGGCTGGCTTCAGAAAAGGCCTTCTGCAAAATCAGTGTGTGTTATGTATGGGAGCAAAATGATGTGGTAGACTGTGTGCATGTGGGAGGAAGGCAGTAAGATCAAATTTTCATTGGTTTGTTGTACTTATGTCTTTTAATTAGTTATTCATTCATATCAGATCTCAGGTTTTTTTACAGCTTCTGTTTCAGGATCATTATGACCTCTTATTTGTTCTTTTAACCCTGGAGAGGATTGTATTTCACCTGTGGCAGTGAAATAAATCCATATACTATTCAGAGCACGGCTCAGGCCTCACTGACAGGGGGACAATGTCTGCAATGCCATGTTCCTTCATGTGTTTTATTAAATTTTGCTGGGATGATATAGACACTTTTATTTTGGTGTTGTTTATCTTTCACATTTACTAGTCTTGTATCCAATTTATCAATCGGGATTTACACTCTCAGATGATCAACAGGAGATGTTAAACAGAAATACTAGCTAGCCATTGGAACAGGCTGTGCAGGGCAGTGGTGGAGTCTCCAACTGAAGGTTTTTGAAAGACACATGATATGGCACCAAAGGACATAATTTAGTGATGGGACTCAGTAGGTAAGGCTAGTGGCTGGAACTGATAATCTTGAAGGTCTTTTAGATTTAGGTTGGATGTCAGGAGGAAGTTTTTTACGGAGAGGGTGGTGAGGTACTGGAACAAGTTGCCCAGAGAGGTTGTGGATGCCCTGTCCACAGAGGTTTTAAAAGGCCAGGTTGAATGGGTCCCAGGCAATCTGATCTAATACCCGATCTAGTGCCTGGTAACCTTGTCTGTGGCACAGGGATTGGAACTTGGTGATCCTTGAGGTCCCCTCCAAACCCAGCCAGTCTATGAGTCTACGATTCTTTTCTAATCTAGGTGATTCTATGATTCTATTTAGTATAAAAATACAGAAGTTCTCTCTTGGGTCCTGTGCCTAAGTAGCCACTTGTCTGTAATGATTTATTGATATCATTAATTTCATAGATAGAAAAAGCATTTGATCTATGGGTTTACCTTTCACTGTTTTGTTGTGCTGGCAACATCTCAGAATATTTGCCTGCACTGCAAAATTAGTGCTTCATGACTAATTCCTCTGAGTGAGGGTTAAGACTGTTCTGCTTTAATTAAGGATAATGTTAGAGCATGAAATGTAAGACCCTAATCAAGACAGGGTGATAGAAAGGCACAATATAGATGAATTCTGAATATTTCTTTGATGATGAAAAGAAAGGGTACAACAAAAAGCCTTACTGCCAATTACTTTGTTTTCCAGAAGGACTGAGCAGGAACATGTAGTTCTTTCTGCTGCATTTCTTTCACACCAGCTCTGGTATATATATGTACGATTTTTTGAAGAAAGTGGATCTTACTGAATCTCTGAGCTTGTCCATCAGACAGTATCCAGAGCTCACTGGAATTTCACATCCTGTGTACTCTGCTTGTGTTGTCTCTGCTTGTGTTGTCTTTTGCCTAATATTTCTAATAAGGCTGTCATAGCAAAAAGGGGCAGTGGGATTTTCTTTCAAGTCTTTCTGTGCTGCCTGTTCATTATCTGTATGTAGTTATGTTGTTCTTCTGGTTATTAAAAGTAACTGCTCCAATTAAACAGCTTCCCAATGGGCACAAGTAACCGTGCATTTGCTCAGCTTCACCTTCTTTTTTCGACTTCCGTGTACAAGTGTGAAGAAGGAATTTGTTTAAAATTAACACAGACCTATAACTCCACCACATTTTGTTATGGGATATTTCCAACCTCTCAGTGGAGGTTACACCTGTCAATTTACTCTAACTTCATGCACTCTTAAGTGAGAACATCAGAACCTCCTGCACGAAACTCCTCTTCGTCCTGTTTGTTGCTATTGCTGTCCTGGTGTAAGTACGAATGAGTAAACTGCTGCAGAATCAGGTCTGAAGTATGCCAAATTAAAAAAAGAGAGATAAACCACTCCTGCTGCTCTGGAGTTGGCAGTGAGATTTGCCTTTGCTCATATTTGTGGTGATTTGAGCTGCTTTTTCTTGGAGACTTCACAGTCAGCTACTTTATCCCCGATACTTTCATTTTGCATCACTGCTTCAGACTTCCAACTTTTATCTCCTGTGTGGCTGAACTTATGCCTTCCCCTCTCACTAAACCCAAGGTATTTGTGTCAGTGTTAGCTACACAAAACACTAAGCTTCAAAAGTTGTTTGCAGTACTAGAGTAATCGACTAGAAGTTTCCTCAGGTTATTTAAAACTGATCACAGCCTTAACCTCATTTCCTCTCCTGGACAACCTTTTTTGTGGAATATGAACTTTAAGTCCTAGTTCTTAATGATTTGCTATAACTGTGAGACAAGAATCTGTTTTTTGTGACATTTAATTCATTTTTAGATTTTACTGTACTAGTCAGAAAGATGCGGATTATGAACAAGGAATTTCATCTTGCACACTGATGCTACCAAAAAATTGATTTTCTATGTGTATGCTTTGCAGTCTTTGAAAGACACTTGGGAAATGAATGCATAGAAAAGCTTTCCATTATGCTAAAGTAATTATGATCCAGCAGAGTATGTAAAATGTGTTGATGATACATGAAAATGGCAATGAATTAATTAATGATGAAGCTAACTGTAATTCCTGAGGTATTTCTAGACAAATATTACAGTACTGAATTTGTGAAGAATGTCATCACCATGCATTTTTCTGTTAAGGAAGGATGCACTTTCAAAGGCTATGTTTCTAGTTATTACTTTGGCACATGGAAAAGTAAACATGCACCTCTTGAAAAGTCACATTGTCCTCTTAAATGAAGTTCAGAAGTTTGTCTAAAGGCAATCATTTTTTATTTGGTGATGAATTGGTAATACCCTAGGGCCCTTCCATAATATTTATGAACAACAGATAATTAGGGGAGCCAGGATTTTTTTTTCTTTTTAGTAATTACTATGTAGTCATTTCAAGAACAAATCTGCACTCTTTGCCTGCAGGTACTGCTTTTGATTAACTTCCTTTTACCTTTGTTTCTTTGAGCTTTTGGTATTCAGAATTGAAGCTTTGTCTTTAGAATTCTCTTTATCTTAATTCCATTAAGTAAATACCCAGCAGTGATGCTCTCTCACTGATTCAGATTTCCTTCCGCTAGTCATTTAATTTATAGTGGCTCTTCAACTATTGATAACTGCTCTCTATGAGAATATCTTAGGATAGTGTCTAGTACACTGGATAAATTTCCTGGAAAAGCTAATGGGGTTATAATATTTCTCTTACCTCATTCCTCTGCTACTCTCTTGCAGTTTTTCTGCACCACCTCTGTCTCAGAACCATGACTATTTCTTGCTTCATATCTCTAAATAGCAAATGTACCAGACTGGAAGAAAGCTGTAATGCAAAGATGGAAATGATGGTGCAATGGCTTAAATGTGTTTTGGCCTGCCTCCTATCTCATCATGTCTGAGGGCTGCAGGAGAGCTGAAACTATTTTGCTTGTTTATACCTTAATATCTATTCATGTGTGTGTTAAGATGGAGTGAAATCCATAAATCCATAAATGATGGAACAGGGGAACAAGAACTTTGGTCCAGTTTACTGCACTTAGGTTTCCTCTGAACTATGAATTGATACCATGAATTGATGCCAGTTTGTCCAGAAACACCAAATTAAATGAAACTTACCCAAACACCTGGGCAGCTTGAGCTGGTGAGTTGCACTGCCCATGGAAGGGGGTTGAATCTGAATGGGCTTTAAGGTCCCTTCCAACCCAAACTGTTCAGTGATTCTGTGATTCCATGACTTCAGTACTAATGAAAAAGAAATAGAGGAAATGAAAACCTACATCTCTACACAACAGAGAGAAAATAATTCTATGGGACTTCACATTTCCAGACAACAAGAACAGCCGCAGGTCTGCCTGCTGTCTGTGGAGAAGGCGTGTTGACAGAGGGAAAGCACAACAAGTGTGTTGTCATATTCCCCTCTAAGCAGAACCACAAATGTGAAATCTTACTGATGCAAAGCAGTGTGAGAGTATGAAAAGGTGGGAGAGTGGCATTCCTGGTCTCCTGACAATATGAGCTGTGAATGAGAAACAGATGGAGCCTCCGACATCACCAGCCTTTTCAGCTTGCTCATGTTGCAGGCTTGTTAGATATTTGAAAATGAGGTAGAGAGTCTTATCATGACATTCCTAACATCCATATGAAACATAAAGCATAATTAAAAGTTACGCTTATCCCCAGAGCACTGAATGATTGTCTTTTCTCAGTCAACTCTAACATAGCGTGTATCCCTCATCTTTCTAAGTGCACAGAGCTTTTGGTGAAAAGATCAAATGAAACATTTGAATCAAACATTTCAAGTGGATTTTCGTGCTTGATGGTGGCTGGAATCTGCTTCCTTGTGCCAAATGGGAGCTGTGAATTGAGTGTCCATTTAAAGCATAAAGTGTAGCAGCCTGCATACATCATCCTTCCTGTTGTGTAACAGATGGTAATCAGGTGAGAGCGTGGAAGTTGAATTTAACCAGAAAATTCCACATTCTCCCTAAAAATGAGTGGCAGTGTTTATGGTTAGCACTGCCTCATTTTGCACCTGAGGTAGGGCTGAATTTGAATAGTGCATACTGTTCTACTTTTTTCTTCTTCTTCTTTTTTTTTTTTTACATGTTTAAAATTTTGTAATTTCACTTGGTTTATAGAGTGGCTTAAAATGTATACTTTCTTTATATTATCTTTATATTATCCCCTCCCATAAATGTTGTCACAACTGATGACTAGGTTACTATTTTAATGAAATAATTTTTTGAAATGCCCCAAATATGCTCTGTTATTAAACATCAACGTGATACAGGGTAGGGAATTATTCTGTGAAGGAACAAGACTTCCTCTGTTAAAATTACCTTTTTCTATAGTACACTATAGCACAGAACTGCTTTAAGGGAATATTAAGGAGACAGTTACTGCCCACAAGACATCTGCTGATGTCAAAAGCAATAACAAAATTTAAGCCTGTTTGTGCTTTTGCAGTTTAAATGAGTTGTGAGATGGAAAAACAAAGCACCTTTTTGCTCATGGAGTGCTTCTTGGTGTCTGCTGAGGGCCTGCAGGACTGGGACATACTGCTGGCAGTTGGACCTGTTCTTCCCAGTGCGCAGGGGCTCACCATCAGAATACTGCTGAACTGTGCCTGTCACCAAGCTGTGTTACACCAGCTGTTCTTTTGCCTTGTTTTCTTCTGAATATGAGTGTTGCTGTACCAAAGAAAGAATAAAGAACAATAACTTTGAAGTCTATGCTTAAACCCAACTATACTTGCAAGGACAGAAGTGAAGCAGAAACATCAGGTTGGAATTCAGAATTGTGATTTTCATTTCACACTGGTGATTGCCCTGGACACCTGTGTTACCCTGTAGGAATTCACAGTCTTCAAAGGTATTTTATAGGTCAGTTCTGGATCAGAGATGTTACTCATGTGTTGTGTTAGTTTTTATACAACTTGGAAATTGTTTGGGAAGATCCTAGAGTCCTTCTTAGGAAGTAGAAAATGAGGTTGTCTTGGAAGAGGAAGAAGTAGGTACAGAAAAAGGAAGGAAAGAAGAGAGGAAGTAGAAGAAAGAAAGGAAGGAAAGAAGAGAGGAAGTAGAAGAAAGAAAGGAAAGGAAGGAAGGAAGAAAAGAAAGAAAGGAAGAAAGGATGGCAAAAAGGAAGAAAGGAAGAGAAAGAAAGAGAGAGAGAAAGAGAGAGAGAGAAAGAAAGAAAGGGGAAGGGAAGGGAAGGGAAGGGAAGGGAAGGGAAGGGAAGGGAAGGGAAGGGAAGGGAAGGGAGATGGGCACAGCAGTGACAGGACTCCAGCTCCTATGTGGTTTCACTTTGCAGTCCTGGAACAATTAGAACATTCCCATGAATCTTCTCGCACAGTCTGTTTTCCCACATTCCAGTTTGTAAGTCCACAAGCAAACTTACTGTGTAGATCACATTCTGCCCTCAGCGATAAGGACAAAAAGTCTGGCAGCCTGGAGACTTGTTCAGGCCACCTTTCTATATGTAAGAACTTCCCTCTTCAGATAAGCACCATGGCATGTGGATCACATCTTAAATACGTGACCTGGGAATCAAAGCCCAGTGATTACTGTGTGTTTAAGGTGTCCTTCTGTAGAGAAAACACTACATACAAACTACCATCTGTTGTTCATAATAATCTCTAGGACCTCTCTATTATATCATGTTTTTCCTCAGTCCAGAGGATTGAGTGGAGTTGGGCACCACACTCCCTCTGCTCTCCATTCTGATGGTAGGGACAGCATTGAATAATATATAGAATCATAAAAAGGCTTAGGTTGTAAGGGACCTTGAAGATCATGTAGTTCCAACTCTCTGCCATGGGAAGGGATGCCACCCAGCAGCTCAGGTTGCCCAGCACACCATCCAACCTGGCCTCTAATGCCTCCAGGGATGTGGCACCCACAGTTTCTCCGTGCAGCTGGTGCCAGTGCCTCACCACTCTCTGAGTAAATAATTTCTTCCTAACCTCTAACCTGCATTTCCTCTCTTTCAGTTTAAGCCATTCGTCCTTGTCCTATCACTATCAGACCATGTAAAAAGTCAGTCTCCCTTCTGCTTTATAAGCTCCTCTCCACTTCTGGAAGGCCACAATGAGATCTCCCTGGAGCCTTTTCTTCTCCAAGATAAACAAGCTCTACTCCTTCAACTTTTCTTCATAGGATAGGTACTCCAGCCTTTGATCATCTTTGTGACTCTCCTCTAGACTTGCTCCAACAGTTCAACATGACAGAGACATCCAGAGAAAAAGCACAAAATGAGATACATCTTCAACTGCCAGTTACCATTGCCAGCTACAGTATATGCCTCTTTGTTAGATGCCACTTTGTTCTAGCTCCATCCAAACACATGTGACACGAGTTTCCATAGTTATGATAGACCTGTCTTTGCAACTTTGTGCTATCACATGAGAGATAAACTGGGTCCTTATGGCTAGATCCTGATTTTGCAGGCAAAATCTTGAAAATGAGGGGAGGAGAAAATGTTCTCTGCAGCTTGCCAGCTGTCTCCTATGCAGTATTTCTTTACTGAATAGGAATAAATAGCACAGGGCCCAGATGGGCCCCTTGTGATTGACAGGTGTCAGAATGCACATCCACCTTTTTTGATGCTGCCTCACCTCAACTGAACAACTAAATGGTTTGGAAGCCAGTTGTTTTCCAAATGTGAAGTGCTTACAGAAGTCAAGCTAGATGATGACATTTTCAGTAGTTAGCATTTTCAACCAGAGCTATTTCCTTGTCATAGAAACTCATACAGGTACTCAGAATGTGCTCTGGTGAACAAGGATATCAGCACAAAAACAAGTGCATTCACTAGTGGTACAGATATCATTCAGCCATTTAATTGCTTCCAAAGTTGATTCAGGGAGAAGTATGCATAGGTTGCACTCCTCTTTCAACGAGTGCGAGGTAGGTAACAGAAGCAATGCATATACTTGATTTAACACATTGGAGAGTGATAACTCAACTTACATACATGTATGTTTGTAAAGCCTGGACTGTCTTGCTTTGATAAACTTCTTAGGAGATACTCTTGAGTAACTGTTGACAAATATTCATTGATTTTCTCCAAGTATTGCACTCACAGGGTCTACACCATTAGCTTTTTTCCCACCTAGATGTCTGTGTTGTATTTTTGCACATTTCTTTTTTCTAATTCCTTCCAGGAAGTTGCAAACTTGAATCAAAACTATTTTCTAGAGAGAACATGTAAGGAATAACCATATAGTCAAGACAAGTCTCTTGCTGTCCATATTTTCTGGCTTCATGAAGCTATGTATTTTTCTGGTAGATCCTGTGCTCAGCAATGAAAATAAAGTGCTGACAGAGCATTGCATTGATGCATTAAGAACTCACTTTTTCAGAGAAATCTCAAGGCAAAAAAAAAAAAAAAAAAGGAAAAAATATTTTTCTTGTATTCAGCCAGATCAAAGAATCTCCCCTGTGAGAACATACAAATATATCTAAGGTAGAGAATAGGTGTTCTGAATCAAAGACCTGAGAAATAAGTGATGGGTGTTCTCACATCAGGCAGCCACTGCTTTCCAGCTCAGCTGACCTCTGGTGCCTCCATCTGTTCTCTGCTCAGCACATGTACAAACATCTTCTCTCTCACGTTCTAGGCTTTGTTTTTCTCTGACACTATTTTTGCATCTTATGTGTTTTTTCTATGCCTATGAGAAAGCTCTGGGCCCTTACTAGTGAGTGGCTCAACTTTCACTATTACTGGCACATCTCTTTTTACTCTCTGCTTTCTTCTGATTCTATGCAGAAAGGTTGCACTAGGTGATGGCCTTTTCCAAACACGATGATTCTACTGTTGTTTGATTCTAAGATATCTCCTTAGAGAAAAGGACTCAGTCAACACAGATGTGACTGAATTATTTTACTGGGTGGTAAAAATCAGGCTTTATAATATCCTTGGCTAAAATAGGATGTCATTTTCCTCTGGTATTTCTTGTTCATTTTCTTCTTGCTCTCATTTTTTCCTGGCATACCACAGTTTTCCAGAGCATTTTATTTTTAGGTTGATGAACTCTCCTTGGAACAGAGACAAGAACAATAGCCATACATCTCAGTTTATACATCAGTATAAACATACTGTTTACAAGGGTGGATTGTGATAGGACAAGGGGGAATGGTTTTAAACTGAGATATTTAATACCTCCCTAATTTAAAACCTCCCTAAACCAGGGGAGGTTTAGGTTAGATATTAGGAGGAAGTTTTTCACACAGACGGTGGTGATGCACTGGAACAGGTTGCCCAAGGAGGCTGTGGATGCCCCATCCCTGGAGGCATTCAAGGCCAGGCTGGATGTGGCTCTGGGCAGCCTGGTCTGCTGGTTGGTGACCCTGCACACAGCAGGGGGTTGAAACTGGATGATCATTATGGGCCTTTTCAACTCAGGCCATTCTATGGTTCTGTGATCTCATACACAATACTGAGTCAGTTATTGAAAAGACATAGAATCATAGGATCACAGAATCATTAAAGTGGGAAAGACCACTGAGATCACCTAGTCCAACCATCAGTCCATACCCACCATGCTCACTAACCACGTCCCTTAGTGCCACATCTCTACAGTACTTGAACACCTCCAGACAGGCTGACTCCACCACATCCATTGGCAGCTGGTACCAGTGCCTCACCACTCTTTCTGAGAGGAAATGTTTCCTAATATTCAACCTGATGCTTCCTTACATAAAGTTTAAAATCAGTTCCTAATCGCAATGCAGTTCAAGAAAATCATCATCCAGAAAACTTCCTCCTCTGAAAAATACACAAGATAATAACCAGCAGAGAGCTTTTTGTTCCTTGTAACTACCATTGTGCTCTGCTTCGAGTTGACAAGGTCTACTAATAAAGACAGGTTAATGTCATCTTGCAGTCAGAAAGTCTTCTCACTATCATAAAAGAGCAATTCGGTCAGCTCATGCTCAGTGTGAAGTTTCAGCAGCTCTTACAAATTTTCAGAAAGATTGGGAAAGGAGCATACTAGATCTGTTTGAATGATAATAAAAATCATATTAAAAGAAGATTTATTTTTCTTTCAGTAAGGTAAGTAGTGTGCTTCCAAAAAAAAACTTGACTATGCAGCATTTGCATCCTGCTGCTCTTTGAGTTATTTCCATGAACATGTGCAATTACACCATTTTTTCTTACATAAAAGAATAATGACATTCAGAATGCTTCTGTTTTATTTTATAGATAGTGATATTTTTCAGCGTAGAACTTAATAACAAATTTTATCTGTTGTTTAAGTTTGATTTGGGAGGTAAAAAGTATTTTAAAATATCAGATTTTTTTTTTTTTTTTAAAGGTAAAACCAAACCCACTCATTCTGGCTTACTGAATCAATTCACTCATTCCATGTTTATGTGAATTTGCATGAGACTCTGCAGTGCCTTTCAGAGTTAATGACCGGTTGCTTCCATTATCTCCAAGACTCTCTTGAGTTGGACTTCATCCTGCAGGACAAAGCATTATCTGAGTGCAGCAGCAAAGCACTAGCTAAATCTCATAAATTATCTGGTTTAAAGATGATCTGAAAGCTTCAGAAAAAACAGGAGACTAAGATGTCTGAACTGCAGTCTTCATGGATTTTACTACAGCATAAAATGTACATCTAGATAAGATAGGATTGACACAGGCTTGAAAGAAGCTGTTGAAACTATGCACTTCTACGCATAAAAGAAAAAACATGTGGAAATAGTGCACTCTGAAAAAAAAGCCACAGAATTCAGAATATTACTTTGATGTTAAAAGCAACTGCCAACATATCTATATTTCCCAAGAAGTGAAAGTGTTGATGATTCTAGTGAACCTACAAAAAGGCAGGATCTTGAAGCTCACTTGGTAGAAAAATTTCCAGGCAAACTATATTAAAATACATGCTTACCTTTTCTGAAACCGCATAACTTCCATCATCACAGTCTTTGGTACTGTTGAGAGTGAAGCCCCCTTTGTAGGCACAAAATCTGTCCTCAGAGGCCTAAAAGGAAATAACCAGTACTGAAAACCTTTCTTCTTACACTGCATAATGTTCCAGCCTCATACAAAGACACGAAGGCTTCTTTCATAATGAACTGCTTTGTTAATCTGAAAATCAGGAAATCAGGAAACTTCAGACATGAGGTTTGCCCTTGCATAGCTGCAATTAGAACACATTAATCTGAAATGCAGCATGTTCCCACACCTGTCCCATTCCTAGTTGTAAGGGAAATGAATATCCAGGAATCTCCTTCAAGCAGGAGTCTCTTTGTCCACATTTGAAGTTACTTTGTGCCATAATATGACTCCTAAATGAGTGAAGAGTTGTAAGAATCCAGTATCATAATGGTGCTTGGCTTCACACCAACACTACCAAAAAATATACCATCACTGAATAGAAAAGCAGATACTGGTTAGATTTGAACTAGAAAGCTATGTAAGGAAAACATGCCAATGGCAGTGTATCTGATAGATCATTCCAAACCAGGAGCATTTATAAAGACTGTCCTGGATACTGCTCAGCAGTTCTTTACTTCAAGTAGGATTATGGGACTGCAGAATGACGAACTCATTCATGGCTGGGTAATGGAAAGCCCACAGAGAGAACTGAGCATTGTTGAATGGGCTGTACATGCAAACTGGTGTAGCAGAGAAACAAGCCCTTATTGTATGTTGGAGACCCATTTGCACCAGTCAAAGTTCAGGATTTCTGTCTGTGTAGCAAGCTTCATCAACTGGAAATCAGAAAATGGTTTGTCAGCATTCCCAGTGGTATCCAAAGGAGCTAAGCACCTCATACTCATTGATGTTTGAGTTTGGAATATGTTGAAAACCCAGAGCCGTAACTCTCCAGGACCTACAGATACAGCCAAGGACAAAATGCAGCTAGGTGCCCAACTTACAGGGCGATTACATGTTGTACTGAGGGACATGGTTTAGTGGGAAATATTGGTGAAACATGGATGGTTGGATTGGGTGATCTTAGAGGACTTTTCCAACCTTGGTGATTCTACAACTCTGTGAAGGACAAAGACACCAGATGAACAGTGTGACCAAATACCTTGGGATCATTTGCAAGTGTCAAGAAAGCTGGGAAAGGATTGCCCTGGCCCAAGTGCAACACTCTGCACTTGTCCATGTTGAACCTCACTAGGTTTTCATGGGCCCACTTCTCCAGCTGTCCAGGTCCCTCTGGATGGCTTCCCTTCCCTCCAATGTATCGACTGCACTGCTCAGCTTGATGTCATCCATGAACTTGCTGAGGGTGTACTCGATGCCATCATCTGTGTCACTGATAAAGATGTTGAAGAGATGTGTACCATATGAACTTTGCAAAGTTATTGCATATCCCTTCCCCTCAGAACATCGGTATATGATGTTAAGGCTTTGTCCCTCAGTGCATCAGACAGAGAAAGATCAGCCCCTTACAGTGAGGTAAATTCATTTTTGGACTATTTTTCAGTCTCCAAGGCAAGTGTTGAACCGATGTCTTGAGCCATTTGGGGGCAGCACAGACGTGTAATCATGAAACAGTTTGAGCTTCTCCCTACCTTAACAGCAAGTCAGCCCTGTGGAGGCAGAAGAAGGTGCCTTATCACTACATGATCCATGGCAGATGTGCTTTGGCCCATGTGGGGAAGAAACGTTATTTGAGAAGAAAGCTACATCTTTCAACACAGCAGGAACTAAAATAAGATGTTAACAGGCTCCTTACGTCAGCTACCCAGCAACTACAAAGAATTAGATCTTTTCTGAAAATCTTCCTGACAACAGCACCTGCTGAGATTTGGAAATTCCTCAGTTATCTTATTCTAATGCAGGCACAGCCTGCTCCTGCATCCTGATTTACAGTTGCAGTACAAAAAGCCAATCTCACAGTGTTTAATCACACACGTAATCCTTCTGCTGCAACTGAGTTTGAATAACAACTTGTAACCAATCAACAGGGGCTAAAATTTAGCAGGAAACAATTGCTCAGAATGGAGAGCCCTTGTGAAACAAAAATGATGGCATCTCTGCAAGTGATTGTGTAAGCTGGAAATAGTTGTCGGATATTACCTAGAACTGTCCTTTGTGATAGAACATACTAAGCTTGCTCTCACAAGTGGTCTCAGAGTCCAGCAGAAATTGGCTACTAGACATGTGTATCAAAGATAAATTTCCATCCTGTCTGAAGACATTCCAGGCTAAGTTACTCAGTAGTTTGGGCTAGATGATCTGAGATATCCCTCTGGTCCTAAAAATCTAGGAAACTTTGCTTCAGTCAGAAAGTTATTATTCTCCTGACTGTTTCTTTGGCTGAAATTTTTACTCTATGACTTATATCAAATGCAGTTAGAACTGTTTCTCTTGTGAGTGTGGCTTCATATTCACAGTCCAACACAAGGAACTGCAAGAATTGTGTTGTCAGATCTCCATCCTTGAGGATGCTAAAAAAATGGACAGGACAAAGTCCTGGGCTGTCTGCTATAACTGCAGAATTGAGTCTGTTTTGAACAACAACTCCCAGAGGTCCCTCCCAAATTAAGTTATTTTTGGATTTCGTGACTCTACGGTTTAGTCTTTTAGGAATTCAGACTTGAATTCGGTTAGAGAATATATAGCCAGTTTACAAACAGAAAGAACAATTTTGGGGTAAACAGGTTGTCTAATATATGCCTTGTGTATTGACACCAGTGGAGCTGCCTCATTCTGGAAGGAAAGCTCATCAGGACTGACAGCTAAACCATTGCAAAATGAGAAAAGAAAAACAATTCAATTCCAAGAGAAGGCTGAGAGTCTAATGTTGCTAAGCAAGTAAAATAACAACAGTAGTCAACAATTTGTCTAGTAATTCTTCTGCACAGAGAAAAGCTAGACTTTCTACTGAAGGGATTATGATTTTGTTTGTATAAAATTCTGTGCCTAAATTAAGCTGCTTATTTATACGAAGTGAACAGTCTTGCTCAACCCTCTCCCCAAAGGACCAGTGTGCCTGAGATTAATTTATTTGAGTTGAAAAATTTAAGGTTTTAATTCTTAGCTTTGAATCCTCTCCCATGAGCTTAGGATTCACTGCTATGGTTATACCCATCAACTTGTTGAACCATCAGTGTACAGCTTGCTCTTGGCTGTGTATGAACTTCAAATCTACGCAGGGGATCAGCTCAAAGTCTGTAAATTTCCATGTGAGTACTCATGTTCCCAGTGTACACTGCAGAAATACTGAAAGAAACCTGCAAAGGTCTAAGGCGTACATATGGATGCCAAGTGAAGGGGCTGGTTATGGGCAGTATGCTTTTTGTAGTAAAATGTGCAGTTATCCAAGAATTCCTATGAAGTGGCTATATTAATGAGCTTTATTCTGTTATTCAGAGAAAGTGTAACTTTTTTTAACTTAAATTTTGGTAGTGATCCTGTTAAAGTCAATTAAGCCTGTGTTTATGTTTTTTTTTTTTAATGATTATATCTACTGATTAATGAAATATGTTCTAAAGCTAGACTTCCTAATCACGGCAATAACTGCTTTGCAATTTAAATGTCAATTCATAACAAATCACTGTCACATTTTACTGCCTACATGAACCAATTGAGACTGGATGCATTCCAGGGCCCAAAGCCATATTCGGAATGTATTTAAGCTGCTTTCTAATGACACCTGATGTTTTACCAGTTGTGGAAAGCTTCTGCTAAATTATGAGTCAGCATTCTTGTTCTTTACTATACTCCAAAAAAATTGAACGCGATTAAGATATAGATGTTTGTGCTGTAGGAACTAATTTGCTAAGGGCAAACTTAACAGCCTGGTGGCTGAATGCTTTAGTGATGTGCTCTGGCAAATACATCAGAAACCAATTCTTTTCTTGAGATTTTAGGACTTACAGCACACTCAGATATCAGATATCTGTAAGGGGGTGATGTGATTCTTTTCTTCCCTGTTGTCTTTGGTAGTGCAGTGGATAGAGTAAGAAAATTTACCTGGCCTTTCCCAGGTAATTTACCTTTGCAATCCAATGCTAAGAAAAAAAATGCTGTTTGCACAAGTTCTTAGCGTGATTCAGAGTCATGAGGAATTTTTGCCCAGTATCTCTATTTCAGCATACCTGAGTTCCCTGTGCATTCTCTCTCTGCATATCTGTTGAAGCAACCCAAATTCAGCAGTGAATTGACCACAGATATTATTGCTTTGTTTCTGCTTAATTTCTAACAGAATAATCTGAAACAGTGCACATGTGAGGAAATGTGAGTGCACACATACATGCCTGCGTGCATATACATCATGTGGTTACAATCACTTCCTCAAATTAACACACCTTTTCCTTCACTGTGTTGTAATTCATTTTTTATTCAGGCCTTCCTATATTGTGCCCATATCTAAAGTTGAATTAACAGGACTGCACTGGAGAAAGGGTTTCAAAGAGCCTGATTTTCTGTGCATCACACCACACAGAACTGGCTGAGCTCAGAATACCCTGTGCATGGAAAGGATTTTGCCATGGTTGCTTTGTAATTCTGCATCACAATATACGCCAGATGTTTCTTGTTTTGAGAACAGTCATTGGAACAGTGAAATGAAGGGGTAGAAAGGAACAGAGGTCACTCAAAATGCGCAGCTAAAAAGATCTGCCATGATAATCATTTATTCCCAGTAGGTGAAGGATGGGAGAAACATGTTTTGGGAAAAGCAACTCATATAGTTGAAAGGGAATTAATTCCAAGCTTGTGCAGGCATACTACAGAAATATCTCTGTTGGTGATTGTTCTGCACAGATGCCATTCTTGATTTGTGAATACCCAGCACCAGGGACTGGGAAAGTATCTCGTATTGACTCATGCATTCCTTCATGGGTTATTCATAAATAACTGGTGCTATCTAATTCTGACTAACAAAAATACCTTATGTAAAATTAATAGAAGCAAACTCAGAAGGATCTTTCTGCATTAAAAACCTGTCCCTCAAAAGCAGTTGGCTGATAAAGTCTAAAAAGACATTCCTGGCTATTCAAAGTTCCTGCTAAGGGAAAATGCAGAGCACTTACACATATGAACTACCAACCTTTCATTTGTTGTTTCTGTGGACATACATGAGGAACAATACTTTGAGTAGGGAGACTCAGATCATTTTTCTCACTCTATAAAATGTAGAAGCTACTGAGTCATTACAACATTTGTTTCTTTTTACTTTTATGTATTTTACAAGAAACATTAAAGCACACAGAATGCCTGTGAGCTTTGCTTTATGTTAACAGTATGGATGTTCAGAGTACCTCTGAGAAAACTGAGGGAAAACAGTTGGGCTGAAATAAAAGTGTGTATAACAAATTGGCACATTTCTGGGTGAAGGGGAATGAAAAGAGAAGACCTCTCATCTTGACTGTATCTTGTTCATGAAGAAAACAAAGCCTAAACAAGATGTTGAAGAAAGTGGAGGTGTTCAAGAAACGTGTAGATGTGGCAATGAGGGACACAGTTTAGTGATATCATGGTGTTGGTGGTTGGACTAGACGATCTTAGTAGTCTTTACCAAGCTTAATGAGTCTCTAACTCTGTGATTCTCTGATTTTATGACTTGCCCAGAAATAAACAGTCAACTCCATGCCCAGACTGACACTTATCCTGAAGAAACTGTTTTTAATTGAGATTCAGCTCAGTTCTTAGCTGGATGATGAAAAAAAGAAGTTTAAACCAAATAGTATCTTAACTAATTCCATTCACTAATGAGATATTACTGGAAAAAAAACAACCACAAACCAAAAAACAGTCTCACCAACCTTCTCACTCATCACTTGCATCTCCCTATTAGGCAAGGTATGAGGTAAGCAGCTAGTCATTTCCTGAGTCCTAATAGTCAAACTCAGATATCTTGTGACTCAGAGGAAGAGCTGAATCCCCTCATGAAAGGCCACAGCATTCTGGTGACTTTGCATTCAAATAAGGTGAATGAAGTCTAAAGCAATGCAAATTTTCCAGCAGCACAGTCATAGGAACATGACTTAGAGTTCTCAGCTACAACAAGAAAACTGCTTATTATTTGATGTTGTTGGCATTAAAGGTAATTATACTTAACAGTGCAAGAACAAAAAAAAAAAAAAAAAAAAGGAAAAAAAGCATGTGGAAGGTCAAACCACATTCATTAAGGTTTCAGAAAGTGTGTTTAGGCTCAGTTCAAAACAAAAGTCTAATGACATACTTAAAAATGATGTAAATTTCAGTTTGTTCTGATTTAAATATCCATGATGGTGTTCTGCATCATAACTCCTATAGCTGTTGTCTCTAGAGAGTAATTTTCCAAGGCTTCAGGACAGGAGTGGTGCAACCAATTGATTTTTTCAGCTCTTCAACTAACCTGAAAAATTGAGATTAACATCAGTTGCACTCACAGCCAAATGGCATCGCTTTCCCACTCATTCAAACAATAGACAAAATGATTGCAGAGTAAAATTCATTAGGATTTAAATCTTTGTCCAACCCTAAATGCAATGTTTTCCCTTGGTCTTGTGATCTTTGTTTTAAAAGGCTTAGGATTCAGTGTTTAATGTTTTCATAGAATCACAGAGTTATTTGAGTTTAAAAGTCATTTAGTACAATTTCCGTGCAATGAACAGGGACCAATCACCTCCTCCTGGAAATGAAGTCACCTGCTGAGTTTTAATCCTATGTCCAAATATATATGCCTCCTTATACCTTTGTCTTACCTGCATTTTCAGGGTAGTGAAGTACTTACTTTCTCACCCCAAATTGCCAGTTCTCTTCAGCATGGCCAAGAGCCCTTCATACACAGCTGTGGCTCTCTCATTATTATGGCTTCAACCCAGATTGTCTTGTTCTGTCCTCCGAGTGTCTCTCCTAAACACCTTTTGGGAAAATGAAGACATCCTGACAGCTTTCAAGAGTTCCTGAGTTACTGAGTAACTTCAAGAGTTACTCTTACTTACCATCATACTGTGATGCTTTTGTGGCAGTTTCCTTTTAAGAAAGGGACAGCCTTGGGCATAGCTGGCAGAGGAAGATGTTTTCCAGAGAAGTAGGTCTGATGAACTTTGGGTTATCTTGGCAAAGACTTTGAAGCAGTACTTCAATCAAGCCATTATCCAAGACATCTGGAATATGGGAAACAGACCAGAAGACTGGAAAAGAACATTATGAAGTTCCTATCATGAAAAAAAGGGGGCAAGGAGCTGAATTATAGAATGGCTTGGGTTGGAAGGGACCCCAAGGGTCATCCCGTTCCAACTCCCTGCCCAAGCAGGGCCACCAACCTTCAAAAGTTTTATTTTTAAATAAAATAAAAACAAACAATAACATAATCAACAACAAACCAGCAATCAAAAGTCTCCCAGCTTAGTTCATTTCTTGGAAAAACACTGGAACATAACGAGCTAAAATGAAACTGTCTATAAACTGCTAAGGCAGGAGTGAGTAACTGTCAATGCAGATTAGTCAGAGAAAACTATTTCAAACCAATGTACATAAAGAGCTAAGGAAACATTAGTATTATACTGTATAGATAACCTTGCTAAAAATGAAAATGTTGACTGTTCGTTTTCATAAAGGAAGAGGTTTCTGAAGATTGACGGTGCTGTGTTTTGTGTCTTTTAGTACTGCTTGTGTGGTGGAAGAGGGAATATGGATATTAACTTGGCCTATAAAGCAAATTGTGAGAGACTGTGAGAAAAACTCAGAATCCAAAATAAACTTGGCAAATTGAGAAAGTGGTCTGTGAGAGAAAAAGGATGCAATTTAATTAGGACAGGTGTAAAATACCATGCAGGCAGTAACACTTAAGTAAATACAGAATTGGGAACAACAAGGTGGGTCAGCAGAGATATGGTGCTTTACATAATTTCCAGATATGATCTGGAGTATGACACTGAACCTCCAGAAAAATCACACACACAGATGTGAGTGTGCAGGGGGTCAGCAGTGGGACTGCTATCTGTGACTGTTCTTCTGTCACACTGAAAACCTGTACTTTCAACAACGCTAACATGCCGACACTTCAGCTGGATTTGTAGAGTGATCCATTTTAAGCACTGATGCAATGATACAGCAGGAAACACTCCAATTGTTGGAATGACACAAATAGTTGTTATTTTGATGGCTGCAGATTTCCACGGGGAATAAAACACTACCACATTCATGTTGTGGGTTTTTGCTTTTCACCTTGTCCAAGCTATGTTAAATGTAATGTTGCCAGGTGCCAGCATGCAAGAGAACTTGAGATCTGGATTGCTGCAAAGTAACAGAGCAGCCCATGCAGCATTAACTCCAGTCTCAACAGAGGCTGCTTGGAGGACCAGACATGTTCCACTCCCTTTACCCCAGCTACTGGTAAGAAATTCTAGAACCATAGAATCATAGAATCATTAACATTGGAAAAGATCACTAAGATCATCTAGCCCAGCCACAGCCCATCCCCATGGTGCCCACTAACCATGTCTCTCAGTGCTACATCTACATGGCTCCACCACCTCCTTGGGCAGCCTGTTACAAAGTATTGTCACTCTTTCTGAGAAGAGGCTTTTCTAATATCTAACCTTAATCGCTCATCAGCAGAGGATTGTGGTGAACAACTGTATTTGTAACACTTTGAACCACATAAATTTAACTGTAACTGTCATAATATATTATTACATATCCTTTGCACTGGACAGCAGCACACCTTCCATAGTATTGGATTTACCTCTGAGCAATAACCTTCCTAGCTGCTTGCTTTGGAGATGCTGTGACGCACTGATGCCACCCATTGTCTTCAAACATTGCCACCCTAAGAAGCTACAAACACTGCATAGACATGAAACCAGATGTCTTGTCTAGTCCAAGTTACTCTCTGAATTTTTCAGCCTACTGCTGTTTTTGTTTGTCTCTATGCAGAAATGATCCCTGAATATTTTACTGATGCATATATAGCTAGCAGAGGGAGTACTGTAATCAAATCTGATAACATGAAATAAGTAAGAACTCCTGAGAGCAATAGACTTAATTTGCTGACAATGGACTAGATGATAAAATGCTGCAGCAGCAATGAGAAGTGAGGAATCTAAAGAAGATAACATCTATTTATAGTCACTCATGAGAAAAATGGCAGAAAGATTGGGTAGCACAGAACCTACAGCTAGAGATTTCGGTGTTAGCAAAGGTTTTAGGAAAATGCAGCTTGTGTTAACATGCAATAGTTCAATGAATCCTAAATCATTAAGACTGGAAAAATTACTAGGATCATCTATTCCAACCATCAAACCATGTCTGTGACTGCACTACACCATGTCTCTCGGTGCCACATCCACACAGTTCTTGAGCATCTCCAGGGACAGTGACTGCACCATCTCCCTGAGCAGCCTGTGCCTGTGCCTCACTGCTCTTTCTGAGACAATTTTTTTTCCTAATATTCAACCTGAACATCCCCTGGCACAGGTTGAGGCTATTCCTTCTCTTCCTATCACTGTTACCTGGATGAAGAGGCCAGCTCCCACCTTGCCACAACCTCCTCTCAGATCGTTGTAGAGAGTGATAACAAAGCCTAGGTGTGCTATTCTTTTCTCACCATTGCTGAAAAGTCCAGGAAAAAAAGGCCACGTTATTGAAAAGATCAGTAACATGGTAAAGTTTCCTTGTGTTGTAAAAAAATTCTATATGAAGTGTAACTCAAATCATTCGCAGCAGGGAAAATCAGAGTGAGATTCAGGTGTTAGCCTGTGGCAAGAGTCTCTCAATGATTTCACAGGAGACTCTTGTCCTCTGGGGAATATGGTAGAGGGAATAAACACAGATATCTGATTTGTTACATGCTCTATTTTTATGACATTTTTTCCAGACTTTTTTTAAGTGGACATAGAAATGAAACTGGCAATTACCCAGCATAATGGTAAATGAAGTTAGATGCCCACTGATTGCAGAAATATGCTGCTAGCTGAGTGACAAAAGGCAGCTGAGCCATGAAATAATGGAGCAGACAAAGAGCTAAGTGAAAAGGACAGAACAGTAGTTGCAAGCATTTTAGCTGCTCTGTGACAGGGTGAGGTATGTGAACTAGAGCAAGGAGAGCTGGAGGATATATTTGGGGAACTATTATTTTTGAATGCAATGCAAAATATCCAATGACAGAGAAAGAAGTTGCACTTCAATGCAATAGAAGATAATTCAGACAGTAACAGAGGTCTAATGAGGTGAAGCTGAAGAAAGCTATTAAGGCAGATGCTTATGTGATGACTTTTGTCAACTTGTCAACTTCTTGTATGACTCTGAACAAAAAAAAAAAAAATAAAAAAATAAAAAAAAGGAAGTAGAAAATATCTTTTTGATTTGAAAGGTTTCCTAGACTAGTCCAAAACTGGAACTCAATGTTAGAATGAAAAATAAGATACTTGCTGTGATATTTGAGATTTTAATGAGTGTAGGACAAGCTCAGCTGAATTGGCTGTATCTAATCAAGGTACCAAGTGTAGATTTAGAGTTTATCCCAGCCAATTAATGTGTCTAAAACAGAGCTTGTGCAGACTATGTTAGGATTTTAAGATTGATGAATAGCAATCAGACTTGAACAAGTGTTCATAAGTTCTGATGGTTTAGATGACTAAAGCCAAAAGTCTCTGGAATACCCCAGTTTTATTCTCCTTGGGGAAATCAGAAATAGGGCTCAAAATGGGAAAATGAAGCTTTGTCAATTGTTTGGAATAACGGTTTTGCATCTGAAACACAAGTACAAATAAAATAGACCACAGAAGCTTGAGATATGAAGATATAATGAAAGAAAAGCAGAGTATATTTACTCTCTATTGTAGCCATCTACCAAAGCTTGATGTTTGCTTCTATCATACACCTTTCATTCCTGACAGTACCATCGAAACACATGGAGAAAGATATGTTTAAAGCTCAGGAGAAAATCCAGCTCAGGCTGGATTTTTTGAAACTTCAGAAAGATCACACTGAGCAAAGACTGAATCAACATAACAAGGGATTTTCAGATCCTCCAGCAGCACCCAGTCTCCTGACCAGGGACTAAACAGAATAAATAGGCCTCTTCAATGGACACATCACATACTGTTTGAATTGTCATCCTTCAGCCTCTTTTCTGCTGTAGCAAATTGAAAGTCTCTGCTTCTTCAGAAAGATTGCATTCCCATTCAGCATGCTTGTTGCAGAGGCAGGAAGGCATCACAGCATGCCAAGGAGCAGTTCACTTCTATTAAATGCATTTATAATTTTGTATTATCCTTGCTATGCCAAGAGCTCCCATTCATGGCTTCATACACAATGTCCTGACTAACCTTACCTTAGTTTCTCTTGCCTACTGAATGTTTTTCACTTCATATACATAATTAAAGATCTTCATGATGCATAAATCTCACATCTCTCCCTCCAAACACCAAAGAATTTTTTTTACTTATTAGATGAATCCACCCTAGAATACGGTCTTACATATTTTGTTGGGAGCACTCAGGTCAAAAGAGAAGAACAACTCAAAACTTGCTGAAGAACATTTCTAAAGGCTTTCCCGAACCAAGGTCACATTTCTCAATCTCTAATTCATTATTTTAAATCATAACTGAAGCCAACAGAAACCAAATGTTTCTGTGGAGGAAGAGTGCCATAAGAGGAGAGAATGGGTTAGGAGCTGACTTGTCTGTAACGTTGTCTTTTCAAACGTATATGTGTTTTTTAATACATAAAATTAAGTACTGTTACATACATACAATACATAAAATTGTGTTACTAGCTTTGGAAACTGCACCTGTTTTTCTTTTAAAAGCTCACAATGCACCTTTGATCTGCAAAAAAAAAGAAAAATAGAGCAACAGTACAGTTGTGTTTAGGTAGGTGTCTTCTAATTGTGAGTTTCAGGCTTTTGTTTGTATAACATTGCTCTTCTAAACTGTAGCCCTGCACTGTATGGATGGTTTCATTCATCTTATTCTTTAAGACATAAGATTTGTGATGTATGTCCCTGCTGAAATGGCTCTCCTCTCTCTACCCAGTCACATCACTCTTTCTTACTGTCTGCAACAGCAACGAGATGCCAGTGATCTTAGAAATTTTTCATCTGTGCTTTGTAGGTGTGAAGAAGCAGTGGGTACAGAGAGATGTTAATATTATGGCCGAAGGACTGCTTTCTCCTTTTCTGGGTTTCTGATCCCAGCAGTACTTACCAAGAACTTCCATGCCTGTCTCTGATCCCAGTCTCAGAAATAAGCAACATAATACTCCGGTTTGTACTAGGTAAGTATGATGCTAGATGTTAGGCAGAAATTCTTTACTCAGAGAATGGTGAGGCACTGGGTGGGTGCCCCATCCCTCAAAATGTTCAAATCCAGGTTGGATGAGGTCCTGGACAGCCAGGTGACATTGCCTAAGAGCTGGTGACATTGCCAGTGAAAGGGGTGAAACCGAATGATCTTTAAGGTCTTTTCCATTCTAAACTATTCTGTGATTCTGTGATTCTATGATTCTATGATTCTATGATTCTGTGAGTAATGCAGGGTAAGTAGAATATGATGAACTTTATTGTGGCCTTCAGCTAAGATCTGTCACTGACTCTGAGTACAGCAGCAATAGTAAAAGTGATCCTGCCAGGAGCAGCAAGCATGGTGACACTGCCCGGGCTGCCATGTTGAAACCCCACATGAAGAAATGGAATATTTCAATGCTTTTCTTTTTTCTTATGATTTTGAGTGGGAGGGGAGGTACTTCAAGTCCAGTGTGCTCTCTTCAATTCCTCTGGCATATTTGCAGTTTAGTTTAGACAGTGCTTATGGGGTCTCACTGGCTTAACAGAGGGTCAAAGCACAAGCCACTGAAAGGTTTTCTGATCCACCATTCTACATTTTATGTGGTAAAAGATATCTACAAATGGGCACTTGGGGTTTGTTTTTCTGCTAGAGTGTTTGCTGAGAGGATCCTGCAGACTTGTTCTCTGAATATGAATTAATTGGAAGGATACAAACTATTCTCCAGCTTTGAAATCAAAGCAGTCAGATCCTGTTGTGGCTTACTTGTAAAAGACAGCTGAAGAAGGATAGGGAAAAGGTCAAGACAGAGAAAAGGGCAATTGTTTTTTAGGCTTAAAGGAAGTGCATGGGGGCAGTTCTTGGGTTACTGTAGCTTCAAGAAACTGAAGCAGCAAGGGAGCTAATCATCCAAAGTCATTAACGACAGAAAACAGGGAGCAGAAAATGTGCCTGCAGTTTGGAAAGACTTCAGAGAAAAGTCTAGACTTTCTGGAAAATATCCTGATGCTGGCTGCCCCTTCTCTCCTGTGGCTTCTTCTCACCATGGCTGTAAGAACCAGGTCCTGGGGCAATTCCAAATCTGGAAACACCTGTTGAAGTCCTGGTCCTGTTTTGTGGAGTCCATGGTCAGCATGGTACCATTGGATCATGTGGGGTGTGTATCATGGTTCAGGATACTGGAGCGCTTCTCTGCAGTGGCAAGGAAAACTGGTTTAACTGCAGATCAACTGAGGGCACGTGGACTGAATTCAAAATGCCCTTAACTGAGCTTCAGTCCAGCTGCTGACCAGATGTAATAAATCCTAAGCCTGGAGAACTGGTGTGGAAGGTTATTAATTCTTCAGGAAGGGTTTACAACAGACACAGAAGGAGAATTTGTTGCACTGTATGTCATGAGTGAAGCATAAGGGAGAAATGCAGTCTTGTTGGAAAGCTGGGGAAAGTTGCCAGCTGTAGTGGAAATCACAGAATCATAGGGGTTGAAAGGGGTCTCTGGAGATCATTTAGTCCAAACCCCCAGATGAACCAGTGGGTACAGTGTAGTTGCTATTTATTGCTATTTATCAGTGGGAAAATCCTACTTTACCAGCAGCACATACTCTTAGCTATTCTCTTTCCTCTCTGCATTTGTGAAAGGGTGTGGTATCAAATGTGTGGATAAACATAAGGCTACGGCAAAGAACAGTGCTATGTGTGTGAATGTTAGTCACTGTGGGTCAGATAGAAAGCAAAAAAGCTGTGAGAAACAGAATGTTCTGGAAAAAAAAGAAAAAAAAATTGTGTAGGATTGAATTCAAGAGAAAACAGGTTAAATTCAGCATATAGAGGACTGTGGAGGGAGGGGTGGGGATGCCAGGGAAGATAACAAGAGAGCCTGAGGGAAGGGAAATAGCTTGGAGGAAAATGAGTGGCAAGAGGAATGTGCAGAACATGGGAAGATTAGGAGGGTGAAAACAGAGAGAAAGAGCAATGTTTCTGTTTGAAAAACAAGTTTAAATAAATGAGGAGCAGGGGGAAAATGAAATCCACACAAAAAAAGCAGTGAAATACTATGAAAGCTGAGGAATAAAAAGAACATTTTCAGGTGTTGTTTCAGGTATTGTTTGCAGGTAACAGAAAATGTGCAGAAAAGTCAGGTGTTGTTGCTCATGTTTCACATTCTCAGTTTTGTCATCTGTGGTATAAAAGAGGTGCTGATATTATGGAGGTGATGGAGTCACTGTCCCTGGAGGTGTTCAAAACCATGTAGATGTGGCAGTGAGGGACATGGTGAGTGGGCTTGGTGGGGATGGGCTGATGGTTGGACTAGATGTTCTTGGAAGTCCTTTCTAAACTTAATGATTCTATGATTCTACAATCTTGTTCACAGGTAACAGAATTACATCCTCTAGTTAGAGGATTTTATATTTGTTATTTTCTTAATATATCTTACTACGTACAGTTGCTTGTTTTTTTGGTAAAAGAGGTCTGGATAACTAACGCTGTAGAAATCAGTGATGAGGTGAGCCAAGATGATCCCATCTACCCTACAACGTTCAAAAAAAAAAGGAAGCCTTATGGTGTAGAAAATCAAGAAAGAAATAGATTGGCATGGCAGACCAGTGAAGCCTTTCTTTTTGCTCTGTGCAAAAGCACATAGAAAGCAGTGTCAGTCTTATGGTATGCAAAGTCTGAGAGAGTGTGCATCCGCAAAATTACATGGGCTGCCTTCAGAGTTGACATCAAAAGGGCCAAAGAATTTTAAAGCACAGAAGATTTATATGGCATTTTGGAAGACAGTGGATAGAACATGTGAATTCTAAGGACCTTAACAAGTTTGTAGTAGGAAAATATCAACAAAAAATATAATGGAAAAACAGAATAAAGCAAGTGCTCCTCTACTGAAGTTTGTTTGAGACAGAAAAGTGTGAAGAGGTTAAATTGCCAAGGAAATCTTTTGCTAAAACAAGCACATGGGTTAAGTTTGCAAAGGAAGGAGAAGCCTGAAGGGACTTATGGGGAGAAAGTCATTTTCCACACATAATTCTGATTGACGATTTTGCAGAGAAGGCTCAGTGAAAGGTCTTCAGACCTGGGAAAGGACTTCAGTTACTGGCTCAGGGACTCTTAGCTGGAGGGATCAGAAGCATTTATTTTTGTGGAGGGCTTAAGCTTCTACTTCCCTTAAGAACAATAAATAAACACTGCTCCTTGCTTTCATTTCATACCTTTTATAAATGTCTAATCAAGTAACTTATCCTCAGATGGCACAAGTGGCACTTTGTGAGGTAGTTGCCAATGTCTGCTGGATTAGAAAACATACCATTTGGACTTAGATAAGAAGTGACAAGAAAACAGACAAGATTTAATTTACATTGTTTTTAAAGGTATAAAACATTTCTTATTAAACTGGTAAAGAAAACCAGCAGATAAGAATGATGACACTGACTGGAAGTTATGTGCAATACTTTATAAATCAAAAATATGATTAATCCATGTTGTAGGCTAGAGGAACTGATGACAAGCTTCATGAAGGAATCAATACAGTGTTTTTAGTAAGGTCCTGGGTATAAAATGCTGATTCTTCAGTGAAAAATAAAGTGTGTCTGGTGCAGGGACAAAGTATTAGAAGAATGTGTCATGAACAGTGATAGAAAAGCATAGGCAGTGTACCAGACTGGTTCATAAAATGAGTACTCCTAAGATTATTAGTCTTTACGTTATATTACTGGATAGTGGATGGATGGTTCCAAAATGCCTTTCCTATTTCTTTACCTCCTTTCAGGCCCCTCTCCTGAGCCAAATGAATCAGAGTATTGGTGGATATGCTGCATGGCCATTTATTCTGTTATGGTGTGCACAAAGGAGTACCAAGTAAGTCTTCCCTTAGGTAGAGGAGTAAGAACTCCTCTGGTAGGTGTCCTTGCCCTGTGGAATAGATTTCATGGTACATGGTACCCAGAGGAAGTAGACAAACAGGATTCTCTCTTTCACAGCCACTGGGGATGGATTGTACACATTCTCATCAAGATCACCACTGATCATTTGATGGGAATTATCTGATACAGAACAGACATTCCTAATCTTTTTTTTTTGTTTTTTTCCCTGAAACACTAAAAATAGTTAGAAGTAACTGAAGAGATTGTTGCTATTCCCTGCGATCATGCAGTACCTCTTGCTCTGGAGACTGAAGCTGTGACTGGAGCTGAAGCCTGGCCTGAGTTTATGAAGGTCCTTATAAGTCCTCCTTAAGATTTTTATGAGATATAACTTTATTTAAGATGACTTAAACATGCACTTTACTGTATCACCCCATGAAACTGCAGGCCACACAAGCTTCTTTAATTTCCATTGTACTGTTGCAAATCACTCTTCTTCAGCACAAACTTCCAGCAACAATTCTTTCAGCTAGAACTTGACCTGGTCTATAATAAAATCATGACACCCAAACAGTCTTTCAACTGTAAAAGACGGGAAGATGTTGCAGTGCAGATGATTAATTTTATCTACAAAATAACAGTGCAGACAGGGTTTTAATTAAAGTTGGTTTTAAGGCAATTCATACTTTGATAAAAATCCCAGATGTTCAAGAACTGCTATTTCAGCTGCATTTCTGACTCCTTAAGGATCCGTTTTTCATTAAGAGAGTTTTTACATTTAAATGTGTAGAAAAAATATTACAGTTACATGATGTTTCAAGTGTCAGTATTCTCTCGCATTCTTCAATCTTGAGAAACAGACACAACTACTTTGAGGTCCTATGAAAATGAATACGAAAGTACCAGGTTTGGAAATATTGATGATCACTTGCAGTTTCTGTGATTTATTTTTTTTCTTGTTTGTTTCCATTTTTCTGCTATCGAATGTCTGGAATGTAAATGTTTACTTTTATTTGGAAAATGAAAACATAACGGCTCATTAATAGATTTTAATACATAATACTGGGGAAAAGAACACAACCAATTCAAACATTTTTCTGTATATTCGCCTCAGAAAAAAGGGCCCAGTGTTCATTAAAATAAGTGATTTTGGTAGGTATGGTTCAGTCCTAGAAGCATTTGTTTTGATACTAAAGAAATTTAACACAAAAGCTCTCTAAAAGTCCTTATGTATCTCAAGAGCATTCAAACAGCTGAATGGTGATCTTTGGTTGGCAGGCAATATTAAATAACAAAATTTTAAAGACTCAACAAAGATGCAGTGCTTCTTATCTTAAGCTAATGAATGAACATCCTGTGCACAGCTGGTTTCCCTATTCTACATTCACATTGAAGATGTTGAAGTTTCTCTTTTTTTGCCTTAGAACAAAATTAACACCTTTCAGAGGCTCTTCTGAAAAAGCAGAGTGAGAATTGGTAATGCTAAATAAAAGACAGCCCAGTGATTACAGCATCTCCAAGGCAGATATGCTGGTTTAAGTTTGCTGTGCTTGTGTAAGTAGCTGCTGAAGGTGTGTTTCTCCATCTTTCAAGAGTGAGCTGACCCACTGGTTCATTGGCTTTTATCAGGAGAAAGCATATTTGTCCATTCTGTGCACCCTGAACTATTTTCCTCTGGGGAAAGGAAAGGAAGGGAGGGAGGCAGGGAGGGAGGAAAAGAGGGAGGAAAAGAGGGAGGAAGGGAGGAAGGGAGGGAGGAAGGGAGGAAAGGAGGAAGGGAGGAAGGAAGGAAGGAAGGGAGGGAGGGAGGGAGGGAGGGAGGAAAGAGAAAAAATAAAGCCAACAATGTACCTAAGTACTTATGTTGCTAAGGGAGAAAATTTCTTAGCTAGCTCACAAAGACAGAGAACTTGTCCATTCTGAGAGAAACACATTTTTCTTATTCATTTTCAATTTAAAGCAATGGAATTAAAGACATGCTATCTTGACAAAAGTTAAGATTTTAGTGAAGTAATATTTCTGCATCCTTATGCTTCCATGCTTTCTTTTCTCCCAAGCAATTCACTTATTTTTTCACCAAATATAACCATATTATCAGCGTTTTGTCAGTATAAGCCCAGCAAAATCATGGACTAAATTCAGCAAAACTACAGCACGGTAAAACTGATATACACTTATACATCTTATTTGTAAAAATGCTGTTGCTGCTTTCATGATTGCTTTTATATTAGAACATCAAATGCATATAGTTTGAGGGCAAAGGATATTTTCAGCAGACAGGACAGATCTTATACCATTGCCCATATTCCAAGATACTGTTAAAAATCTTTCTTTGTTTTAGCAGCACAAATTTCTTGAAAGAAATCAGAGTCTCAAATCATGTGAAGGGTTCAAATACTGAGGTTTGTCAAGATACATGTAGAATGGGCTTGCTTTGAGTTTTTCAACAGCTCTTTTTACCTGACTATAGGGTCTGATGTTTTGAGATTAACATCTTGAATTTTTGGAGTTGAAATATCCATGCCTTAAAATAGCATCGAGCATTTTTTTTCTCTCCAGGCTTCCCAGGACTGATACTAGACAGATATATTTCTGCCGCCAGATTTGTCAGCTCATTCTCCACTTTCTCAGTCTGCCGGTATTTGCAGAAATCCCTGACAGTATCTGAATCATTACAGGGAAGTCTGAAATACCTAAGACTATCCAATGTCCTTTTGTTAAAATGTCTCCAAGAATGGGACATCCACCACAGCTCTGGACAACCTGTTCCAGAGCCTCACCACTCCTGAAAAAAACTTCTTCCTTACTTCCAATCTAAATCTTCCATCTTCTAATTTGAAAACATTTCCCCTTTTCCTGTCACAATAGAACCCTGCTAAAGACTCTGTCCCCTTCCTTTTTGCAGTTCTTTTTAGGTACTGACAGGCCACTCTTGGGTCTCCCCAGAGCCTTCTCTTCTCCAGGCAGAACAGCCCCCACTCTCTCAGCCTGTCCTCATAGGGGAGGTATTCCATCCCTTGGATCATTTTGGTGGCTTTTTCAGTTATAGGTTACCAACAGTTGCCAACTACTTGGCAAATACAGGCACTCTGGCATAACATATTGACTGGATTAGTATGAGATTAACTGTGCAAACATCCAGAGCAACAATCGAGTAGTATGTGGCTTAGGAATTTCAGAGTGGGATTTCCTTGCAAAGAATGTCTGAGTAAGTGAAAACCATATGGAAGATCTCGTTATTCCTCAAGAAGATGAGATTCTACATAGTTTACACCATGCAAGGATGGGGAGTGTGATAGAGCAGCCAACTGTGATATGGAGCTAGAATATATCATTCAGAAAAGCAAGGACTAGATCCAATTTGAAGAGCTGACAAAAGCACCATCCTTCTCATCTCCTTCCAGGTTCCAGTACTTCTTACAGAGAAGGTGACTCAATATCTGTACTTTCAAGGTAATTATCTCACTTAGGATGTGTTGAAAGAGAGAGCTTTTGGAAAATTTGCAAGTGCAGAAGGTTATTTTCATGTGAGTGTCCCTATTCAATTTGCAGTTCTCCAAAAAGTACGCAGAGCGGATTCATATCCTGTGGCTTTCAGAGGACATCATGTGAACACACACATACACATATGTGAGATACTTACTACTGTAATCTATGAGTACATTTCTGCCAGAGAGTTGTTCTGCCTTTCATCTCAGCAATAGCTGGAAGTTCTCAGAGCTCATAAGGATCAGCTGGAACTTGACAGAAAGTGATGGATTTGAAAAGGATTTGGAAAGGACCCTTTTCCAGATTCAAGAATTTTGTGTATTTTTTGTGACTTCTCTTTTTTAATATTATTCTACTGATTCAAGGACTTAGGAATAGTCCTTCACATTAAGTGCTCTCCGTCCCATGTTACTCTCTAATCCTGTGTGCAGCATATACAAAATAGATATATAAAATATGAAGTCCTTTATTTGGTGTGAAGTTTCCTAGGCTGACTGTGAATTTTTTCCAAAAGACTTTTATTCAAGTAAAACTTATTTTCCCTTCCTTCCTAATGCAAAAGTCATCCATTTTCCCCTTATCTTCACTTTTCTTGCCTGTAACGATACATTCAGTGGAGGAAATTTCTCTTTAATAATGGCTTCATGAAAGAAGTCAGTGTTCTAATATATACTGTATTGAGCCCCTGCTTAGAGCCAGCAGGGAATGAAGTTCAAGAAATCACTCCATAAAAAAACTCAAACACTACAAAAAAAAACTAATTGTAAAATAACTTTTCTGAATGTATTAATTGTTGAAAACAGCACACAAACACACAAAAAAATCAAATATTACATTAAAGAATGCACATGCAGTATATTTTAACATGAAGAAAATAGCCACAGTAGTGAAATTCATGTATGATTTATGTTCCTAAAACTCAGGACAGCATATCAAGGATAAATTCTGCCCAAGCATTGGACTTTAAGTGCAAAGTAGCTAGGTTTTGTCATATTTGCAAGTAAGAGCTTCAGCATGAACTTGAATGCGGTGCCGAAAGAACATTGCTCAAGGGCAAAATACTTCTTGTATCTAATCACCAGTAGAACTGTGGTAGTATATTTAAATGTACTGTAAGATTTCCTTGTATATACAGAAACTAGAAATTCTGAACTTGTCACCCTGTCTCTAGCCGGACTGGATTTAATTTTAACCTCCATTTTATACCCAGTGGTGAGGATACTGCGTGATGAATCCTAGCTGAGATAGTGGCCCTTATACAGCTCCTTATCTGTGGCATCTCTCTTTGCCTTGACTGAGATTGAAAGCTTTACCTTACCACACCACAACTTACATATTCTATGAATTGCTTATAGTCTGAAAACGATTGCTAGCGTTATCTTCTCTGACCATAAATTTTTACTTGCTCTCCAGATCAGGAATTATCTTTTTTGTCCTCGCACAGCCTATGATGTCACTAGGCTCCCAAGCACCTTTCATGATCTTAGCTAGCACAGCTAAGGATGCCCTGACCAGGGTGCAAGTCAAGTTCTTTGCATTTACCCACCTGAAGCTCTGGGGGACCACAGTTTTCTGCAGGTTCCCTCATAGTCAAATGACAGAAAGAAGCACCACCAAAGAGTATTTTTAATCTCAGATGAACAAAATCACCATGCAGAGGGCATGGCTTGCTCTTATATTACTGTGAGAATGTATGGCTTCCTGACTTAGGCATCCCAGTTGGCAGTAAGGAACGAGCCCCCACTGATTAACCTCATATGTCACACCTTCTGCTGCACTAGGACTTTTTTTCTCCTCATGGGGATTGTTTATTCCTGGAAACAGGAAGGAAATTCAGCCATCTATTGTATCATATTTCAAAGTATTTTTACAAAATATCAGCTATTTGTACAGGCTTTTGACATGAATATTGGGTTCATGAAGCATTAATGACAGCAGCTAAGGGACTATCCGAAGAACAGATTCCAACAGCAGAAGAGGATTGATCAATATCTACCATGTGCCAGCCCTGGGCTAAAATCCATGGACAGGCAAAATGCAGCACAATTTCCTAAGCTGCAATAATATGTTTGTGTGACAGAGCATGTTTAGGATTGCAGTGAAAACTAGTCAGCAATTTGTGATGGTAATCCAAATGCTGCAATGCATGCTGCTGAAGCGAGAATCACTTTGTAAATCAGTATGAGGACAGGGCAAAGGTGTGTAGTATGAGTTATATTCCATGGTCCTTGGTGACCTATTCCTATTCCAGTCCTTGCTGACTGGAAAAAAGTCAACATCACACTCATTTTTAAAAAGAATGATCCTGAGAACTACCGATCTGTCACTCTTACCTCTGTGCTGGGGCAGATCATAGAACAGATCCTGCTGGAAGCTGTTCTAAGGCACATGGAAGGCAGGGAGGTGGTATGGGACTACCCGCATGGCTTTACTAAGGGCAAATTCTGCTTGACCAACCTAGTGGCCTCCTATGATGGTGTCACTGCATCAGTGGTCAAGGAAAGAGTCCACTGATCTCATCTATCTCGACTTCAGTAAGGCCTTTGACACCGTACCTCACAACATCCTTCCTTCCAAATTGGAAATATATGGATTTAAATGGTGGACTGTTCAATGGGAAGGACTAGCTGCAGGATCCACAGAGTGATGGTCGATGGCTCAATATCTGGGTAGAGATGAGTGACTGGTGATGTCCCCCAAGGGTTGGTGCTGGAGCAGATACTCTTTAACATCTTCATCAATGGCACTGACGGTGGGATCAAGTGCTTAGCAAGTTTATTGATGACACCAAGCCATGGGGTTCAGTCAACACACTAGAGGGATGTGATGCCACACAGAAGGACCTAGACAGGCTTGAGCAGTGAGCCCATGTGAATTACATGAGGTTCAACAAATCCAAATGCAAGATCTTGCACCACATTGAGGCAAGCCCCATTACCTGTACAAGCTAGGGGACAAAAGGATTGAGCGCAACTCTGCTGAGAAAGGTCTGGGGATACTGGTGGATGGAAGGCTGGACATGAGCCAGCAATGTGCCCTCACACCCAGAAAGCCAACTGTATCCTGGGCTGCATCAAAAGCAGCATGGCCAGCGGGGCGAGGGGGGTGATCCAGCCCCTCTGCTCATCTCTGGTGAGGCCTCATCTGGAGTACCGACTGCATCCAGGTGTGGAGTCCTCAGTACAGAGAAGATGTGAACCTGTTGAAGAACATCTAGAGAAGAGCCACAAAAATGATCCTTGAAATGAAACATCTCTCCTGCAAGAACAGGCTGAGAGAGAGCTGGGGCTGTTCAGCATGGAGAAGAGAAGGCTCTGAGGTGACATGAGTGTGACCTTTCAATATCTAAAATGGAGCTACAGAAAAGAAGGGAACAGACTCTTTAGCGGTATCTGCTGTGAAAGAACAAGGGGAGATGGCTTGAAGGGCAGATTTAATTTGGATATAAGGAAAAAATCCTTTACAATGAGGGTGGTGAGGCACTGGAACAGATTGCCCACTTATGTGGTTGATGCTCTGTCCCTGGACACTTTCAAGGTGAGGATAGATGAGGCAACCTGATGTAGCTGTGGGTGTCCCTGTTCATTGCAGAGGTCCCTTCCAACTCTAAGGATTCTGTGATTCTATGATTCTCTGTCCTTCACGTTATGATCCTCTTTACAAGAGTCCAGGCTAAAAAAAGCATTGTGAAGAGTCTTCCACCTCAGCAAGAAACACAATACACATTACTGAACTTTTGAATTTCAGGCATTCTGGTTGTGCCAATATCTGTCATCTAAGCTTATGAAGAACCTGGAGTATTAGGCTTCTTTGGAAGAGAAAATTATAGACAGCCACTTATAACTAAACTTTGCAGACCAAAGTTTAAACAGTAAAGAAAACAAATGATCCACGCAAATACAATTTTTTTTTTTTTTTCTGGAATGGCTGTTATCCTTACAGACACACTTAGTCATAATGAGAAAATTATCTTGCACATGTCTAACAAGAGTGCATATATTTAAATTTATGCTATTATTAATTTGGTTCTGCTTACAAGTATTGCTGTGACTCATTTAAAAGGTTACTTACATATGGGAAATCTTTTGTGTAATTAAAAGAGCTAACAATTCAAAGCCCTAAAGTACCATTTCCCTTGCCACTTAAAGCCAAGTTCAGGTTTTACAGTGAATATTTCCATGCTAGTAAACCATGACATCACCTTCAGAGAGTTACAAATTAGCAAATTTACCCCCAATTTTTCCTGTGTAGAAATTTGGTCAGTGAACTAAGTAGCTACATCATTGCTACATAAGCAGTACTATCACCATTACTAGTGGAACAGTTTTATAGCAGTCTTTCCCTTTTGACCCTGAATTTTATTAGCTTTATTTTCACCAGTGTGTATTTATCTTAAAATCAAATGGTAATTAGATAGTGGCATCACTGATAAAGACTTCAAGGGAGCTGGTGTCTTGCTCTGTTGGTCTGTTTACCCGTTCCTGTACACCAAAGGGTATTTTGGCAGTATACAAGAGAATTTTCGTTATGTAGTGCAGAATGCTGATTCCAAGGAAACAGCACAGATTTGTTTTAGCATTTCCTATTAAAAAGTGCTAGTTATGTTTTCCTTCTACCATTTTCCAAGTAAATTCACAAGGAAGATTTCTTCAGAGGTATTATTCTTCCAAATGGTTATTATACATTCCTCCATACTTTTCTATGCAGCTAGAAAATGGATTTTGACATCCAAATTCAAGGCCTTTCTTGTTCTGACAAAGGCTTTCACAAAATCCAGTAAAGGGTGCTTCAGAAGAACAATGGAAAAATGCCAAACAGTGCAGTTGTAAGGAAACTACCCTCTTCAAATCTGTGCATTTCATACATAGGCACTATGTGTTTAAATAGATCTGTGTTATTCTGTCATATAAATGAAAAACAAACAAAAGCTCATCTACATAATTGCAGTCATTGTTATCATGTAAAATGATAACACTATTTTCAATTTCATTCAAGACTTGACCTTTAGAATACCTTGTGGAAATAAGCTCCCTTTCTAAATTTTACTTTGTGCATGAAGAAAATCTGTCCTCCAATTGATTCAAAAATATGCCAACTTTTGGTTCTAGAACACGGTGACACAAAGATGTGGATTATAATGTTCATAGGCATTGAACTTGGATCTTCATTTTTCTGGTGATCATTTTCACCATTTGGATGCTACCTGGAAATGTATCAACCAACAAATGCCACCACTTCTGTCACCCATCACACTTTACTGAAAGCACTTCTCCTGTTGGGAGTGTGCAAAAAAGTTCAAAGCATCACCATGCCTCTGAGTGATGGGAAGAAATCTCCGGGAATCCGGTATACTTTTTTACCATGCTGTGCTTGCAACCACAGTGGGAAGGGAGCTGGGTTAAATGCTCTCAAAGAAGTCACAGTTGACCAGTCAGAGGAATTAGCTCATGCTTTTTGGAAGAGTATGCCTGGGGAGCTTGAGCTTCTACCCATAGAGGCATTCATGATACTATGCAGGCCAGTCAAGAGCAAATCCAGAGTAGCCCCTTGCTCATTTCTAGGCATTAGGTTTTTCTGTCAATAAAACAAACAAACAAACAAACCAAAAAAACAACTAAAACAAGATGATGAATGACACTTGGAAGTAACTGTGGCCATCTTATTGATGAGAAGTCACGTTTTACTTCACACAGAAGTTATGTTGTCTCTGAGGTACAGCCCAACAGGCATTTCAGCCCAGACTGGCTATTCAACCACAGACTAGATATACATCTACAATGCAAAATATGAGCAAGACTTAAAGCAATTGTGAACTGTACTTAGAAGAGTAGAGGAGGCTCAAGGGAGACCTTACTGCACTCTATAACTGTCTGCAGGAAGGTTGTGATGAGGAGAGATTTGGCCTCTTCTCCCAGGCAACAAACAGGATCTGAGGCCACAAGTTGTACCACAGGAGGTTTAGATTAGACATAAGGAAGGACTTTTTCTCTCAGAGTGGTCAGGCACTGGAATGGCTGCCCAGGGAGGTGGTGGAGTCGCCGTCCCTGGCAGTGTTCAAGAGGCGTCTGGATGAGGAGCTGTGAGATTTTAGTGCTTGTGGTAGCAGTGGTGATGGGAGGATGGTTGGACCAGATGATCTTGTAGATCCTTTCCAACCTTGTGATTCAGTGATTCTATGATTAGTAGGAAGTGGCCCCATTTAGCATAGAAAAAAAAAAAAAAAGAGGGAAGATACATTTCATTAGAATACATTGCTCTAGTTCATAGTTTGTAGAGAGACGTTTCTTTTTGTACCTGAATCAGCATTAGCGAGGGAAGCTTCCTTCTGGTCAGTTATCTATTCTCCAAAATCCAGTGAGCTGCATTTCCTCTGTGTTTCTTTATAATTTTTTTTAATCAAAAGATTTGGGTTACACAGAGAAAATTATTTTAAGTGTTGCAGATGCTTTGGGAGATAATCCCACTGGCAACCTCATGTGTATTGATTGTAGAGCCTCATCAAGAATGAAGAACCCTCCATAAAACCCACAACCTAATTTCAGCTACATACACACTGCCCTTTTTATTTCCACTATCCTCTAAAAGACTGCTTCTAGAATGTTTTAAAGATATCTTCCCACTTATTTGTTTCCAAGAAGAAAAAAAAATACAGCATAACGCTGTCACCTAATGTTCTCAAAATGTCTTCTAAGCTCTACTTATCTGCAGAGGTGTCCCAAATTGAAAACGTTTGTGTCTTGATCACTGAAAAATGTCAATGGGATTAAACTGCTATTTGTCTTTCGTACCGCTGATAGCCTTTCAGGAAAACAGAGATATACTTCACGATATTTTTCAACTCTGTTCCTCAGAAATGCAAGGAGAGTCATAATTCTTATGCACCAGTCCTTTGAGCCTATAAAAATAAATGCACAGCATTCTCTACGCTATATTTTAAGAGATCTGTTCTCAGTTTCTTTCCATTCTCGTGTTGTTCTTTATTTTCTTCTGCTGCTTACATAAAATAAAGCAATGCTCCCGATAGTCTTTTCCCAACCCTACACAGCCTGAATTTTCCCTGGTAAAAACAGACCAAAAAAACCAAAGCACAATTAATTCTATAATAAAAATAAAACAGGGAGAAATGCTAGTCTGTCAAACTGTGTTAGCTCTCTCCCTGTGTATTTTTGCTGTGATAGAGCTTTCAAAAGCAGAACAGTGTCTTCCAATGTATTCATTCAATACATTGAGATACTGATCTGAAAGAATAGTTGTGGATAAGATCATAACCTTACTGGGCTGCTAATGGATGTCATCCCTGAGCATCCTTCTCATGATGGATCCAGGTTCTGACCAAGGTTTGCTAATGCTCCACTGCCCTTACTCAATTCATTTGTTGTTTTATTACAAGATGGTTATGTTAAGGTAATCTAGCTTCTGTACCTTTTCCTCTCTGTACCCTTTTCCCTTGTTTGTAGTTTGAAATCTTAAAAAAACTGTTGTGCTGCTTGTTTATAATGCTGCGTTGTATAACTGTCCTAGACTAAAAAAATCATGTGGTGTAGAGCTTCACACACCACAAATATTTCAAGATATTGGACAAGAGCTAGGTCATGGAACACGAACGTAAATCTTTCATCCAGTATGACTCAAAATTATAGCAACTTTACCTTGCTGAGATTTTACCTAATGCAACCACATAGTGAAGAAATGAAATTTATCCTATTATGACATTGGCAGAAATGCTTCACTTACTATTCTGTGAATCAGTGAAACCTAATGCTAATGAGTTTAAGGGAAGAATTCACCAGTTTCCCATGTTAAAATAGATCTGTTAAAGGGCAACACAGAAAAGACAAACAGCCCTGCAAAATATGCTGATAACATCACTTTTCTGCAGCTATTGTATAGCAAAGCAAGAAAATTTTGTGTGAAATTTAGTCCCAGATGATGGCAGAGAGCAGTTATTAACCCTATAGCAGTGTCTTTGTCATGAGATGCTATAGTGTTGATATGTAACTTGTGAGTGAGGATTGTTCACAGCTCTAGGTTCTCTGATCACATGATATTCATTGAATCATAGAATCATAGAATCGAAGAGTCATAGAATCACAGAATGGCCTGGGTTGAAAAGGACCACAATGCTCATCCAGTTTCAACCCCCTGCTATGTGCAGGGTCACCAACCAGCAGACCAGGCTGCCCAGAGCCACATCCAGCCTGGCCTTGAATGCCTCCAGGGATGGGGCATCCACAGCCTCCTTGGGCAACCTGTTCCAGTGCGTCACCACCTTCTGAGTGAAAAATTTCCTTGTAATATCTAATCTAAACCTCCTCTGTCTCAGTTTAAATCCATTCCCCCTTGTCCTATCACTATCCACTCAGGTAAGCAATCATAAATATTATATCGATATAAGCTTTCACAAGAAGAGACAAACAGAGGGTGAATCAGCTTCAAAATTATTTTAAAGGAAGTAACCATCATCATCCTTATCCCATGATTTAACAGAAGGAATTCCCCATGGCAGGCAACACTCCTGTACAGCTGCAACTTTGCTCCTTTTCTACTCCTTAACACTGCCACAGACTACAGAGGGATGTGCTTTACCACACCAAAGAGTCACCTCTGAGGAATACGGACTGAATGACAGCTATTATCTTGAATTTGGAAATACGCTTCCCAAAGACAAGGCCTTTGGAAAACCTGTGCAAGGTAAAAATATAAAAAAAAAGTTCATTGGCTAAAAATACAGAAAGGAGCAGGTAACTTTCATCAGACTATAAAGGATTTGAGCAAGAGAAGGTGCTTTGATTTTGCTTACAAAGTCAAGGCCAGGTAGGATGTTTAAAGAAAAGTTTGAATTTTACTGGAAAGGCAAAATTATGAAGCTTTTTGCAAAGGTAAAACATGAGAAATGTGGAAGAGGGGGGAAATTCCAAACTCCAGGTCATCAAATCATAGAATATGCCAATTTGGAAGGCATCCACAAGGATCATAGAATCATGGAATCCTTAGAGTTGGAAGAGGCTTTCCATGGTCATCTTATCCAACTCCCCTGCAATGCTCAGGGTCTGATCCAGCCTCTCCTTGAAAGTCTCCAGGGATGGAGCATCCCCCAGATTTCTGGGCAACAAATTCCAGTGCCTCACCATTCTTGCTGTACAGTTTTTTTCCTTATATCCAACTCAATGATCCACAGCGATCATTGAGTCCTGCTTCTAGCTCCACACAGGACCACCCAACATTCAATGCATGCACCCTATGCATGAGAACACCGTCCAAACGTTTCTTGAACTCCAGCATCTACCTGTTTCTTGAACATCCATCATCCAGGGTCTGTGACCACTGCCCCAGGAAGCCTGTTCCAGGGCATAATCACTACCTGGTGAAGAGTCCTTTCCTAATTTGCAACCTGACCCTCCCCTCGGTAGGTCAGATAGCCATATGTTGAGCACAAACATTCTGAAGCTCTGCATTTTCTTTAATTTTTCCAGGTCTTCAAGTAGCGACTTGTCAGTGTTGACCTGGGTGGTCACACCAATCTTGGATTTTACAAGACAGGTCCTCAGACTGCATTTAAATATGATATCTTGGTTCAGAACATCTTTTATGCACCCCTGAAAGGAAAGGGCAAGGCCAGTGCCCGTTACTGTAGTGACCAATGAGAATATCTCATTCTGACTAAGATTTATTTGTTCATACCCATGCATATCTCAAAGCTGAACCACTACTGAACAAGATTCATATTGAAGAATTAAGTTCTCATCCTTAAAGAGTTATTTTTCTTTAGAATAACAGGAAAATGGTAATCTCTTCCTTTTTTTTTTTTAATGATTTGAGATCTTTCAATCTGTTTTTATATGAAAAAATGATGTAGTATGAAAGCATGAAATTGCTCCTCCAGCTATGCAGACATGCTATTCTGCTGCTCTCAGACTATACATATGTAAATTTAACTAGACATAGAGTGATGTGATTGCAGTCATGCTGACTTGTGTAATTTTATCATCTGCCTCCTGGTATAGGATATTTTATTAGGACTCAAAAAAATTTTTGACATTTTTTTTGTGCAAGTCATGCAATATTAGGGTGAAGTTTATGCGTTTCAAATAATTGATATCAGAAAGATTCTAGAAAGCAAAAACCAGAATATAAGATTTTGATGATGATGCAGAGGCTGTATAAGTTCTCATAAGGCAGTGTATGTTCTGTTAACTTGCACTGAGAAAAATCTCAAGTTAATTTCTATGAAATCTAACTTGAACTGTGGCATAGTGTAATGAGAAATCATTAACAACTTCAGCTGATGCAGGTGAGCAGATAGGTTCACTTCTTTACACACTATCTCTCCATAAGACCAGAGAGGCTATGACCTCTCTAGATGTCAAATGTTTTCTCTAATGAATGTCTAACACCAGAAGAAAAAAAATTACTAACTAGCTTTCCTTTCTTCAGTACGCTGCCTGAAAGTATTGTAGGAAGGAAAGGAATATGAGGCTAGAATAGAGACTCTTTTCCAAAGCAGTAGCTGCAACACAGGAAAAGCTGCTTGAAGTAAATATACTCTGAAGAACAGACCACAATTGTCCTGGTTGTCTATTAAATAAATTCTTGAGAAGTCCATGAAATAAAAATCTTAAATATGAATTCAAACTGGTGTTCTTTATCTTGCAACCTGCAAAGTGCATATGCAGAGCAGAATAGGTGTGTGAACGCTATAGAAAAATGCTTTGCTTTTGCTGTTACACACCTGTCTGTATCTACTGTTTGTAGCACATGGATATATATAGTTGTGATAGTATAGTTGTGGTAATATAGTTGTGAAAGTATGGTTAGAGAAAAGGAGATAAAAGCACCCATTCTTTGCAACAAAGTGTTTGTAAGAGTCACTCATAAATTGTCTAGTGACTATACACCACTTTCATTCTGCTTCTTCCCATGTTCTATTCTACTCTGTCTTCTCTTTCTCTTGGTGAGGTAGAAAATGTCCAACAGTACAACAGAGGGAGAAGATGGTTCTGAAGCTGTGGCCACTCACAAGTTTATCCTAAAATCTGGGCCAGGATTCCCAGCATATTCCCAGGCTCTGATAGATTGTTGAAGCCAGCTCCATGCTTCTGCTCTGCTATAATTTAATCCTCCTTCTAAGCTGGAACAGAATCTTGAGTCACTAGAGCACTCTGTCTTCCCCTTGTGTGAGCTTAAACGGTAAAGAAATAGGATGAGAATTTCCAGATAGGAAGAAATGTACAAAACAGTACTGATAGGTTTTCACTTATAAAAAAATAAACACCAACATGTCAGCCCCTGCAATTAAAATCTGAAAGTAGACAAAGATATCCAGGATATATTTTTGCAGCTATGTTATGTACTTAAAATGCTGCATGCATGCCACCAAAAATTTGTCAACAGAAATGGCATGAAGCTTACTCAAAATGAAGCATAGGTTTCTTGTCAAGAGGAACACGGAGAGATGAATCTGCAGCAGCACATTGATATAAGTTCTGTCTAATGCCCTGTTTTACCTTTCTGCAAGATTTTTGGTGGATGTGTGTTGAGCCTGGGTGTTCTCTCATACTCTGAGGAGCTCTTCTGTGCCCTTTTTACTACGAGTTTTGATGCTGTCAACCTTGAGCTGTTGCCAGAATCCAGCTTCTTTTGTGCATGGAGTACATTTAGCTGAAGAACTTTTGATCCCTGAAGTCTCCCTTCAAGAAAGGTTTCAAAACTATTGTCCTGCCTATTGCACTTGTGCTGCTCTACAGACTGTCTCTGATATAACTCTATTGCACTTTGAGTGATGTGGTGCGTTTGGATATGGAACCACACTACCATCATTCTTTGTCTGTTAGGGAATTGTTGAAAATGGCATTAAAATGATATGAAGCCACTACAAAGACTGCAGAGGCAGAATCTCATCCACACCAATGTTAGAGTGGACTGAGACCATGTAGGTTATGTGGTTCTACATCATCAGTAGAAAACCCGACCAAAATACATCAGAACCACAGTGCCTTGAAAGTTGGTAGGTGTCTGATAAAGCAAACAAAAAAGGCTCTGTTCTGAACTTACTAAAATGATTTTGTTTCTACGTGTGAAAACAATGCTTGCTTGCAAACAGCAAGGCAGACATGGTGTATCTGGAATCATAATACAGATTCTGGGGAGACAGACATTACAAAACATTTAGTTTGTTCCCATCATTAGACTCTAAAGGAGGTGGAGATTGAAATGTATGCATTAGTTTGAGAGTCTCAGAACAACTATATGCACAGAAGGTCTGAAGCAACTGAGCCCTAGCACATGGCACAGCAGGGGACAATGACAATTCCAGTGCTGCCCTTAACAGTGGCAGTGGTATCCCTATAGAGAAGCATTCTCATGGGTACTTGTTTGCCCACCAGTGAAGGGAGGCTTACAGACTAATTAAAGATTTTTTTCCTTAGAATAGCCTGTTTAAGCTCTATGTTATGGCTATTATCCAAACACAAAGCTTGGGAAGGAAATGTGTGCAGGTTTTCCTGGAAAAGAGCTGGTGCCCTCAGCAGTGACTGTTTTGTTCAGAAAACATTTATCAGAATCTTGTGTGGGTCTACTGAATCCATGCGCAGCCCCTGCCCTCATACTGCATGCCAAACAGGTCTCCTGGTTATTTTCCTTGACTGTTTCATCAGTTCAACTAGATTTCTCTTTCAGACTATGTTGGATGCTGCATAATGGTGTGACTAATTGAAGTTGTTTCTTTCCCTCCTCCTCCTCCACATCTCTTGATTAATATTTTGTTGTATACCTTAATTAGCACATTTCTGGCTTCTGGCTGCTTGTATCTCTTAGAGCTTTCTGAAGAGACACTAGTAAAACCTTACACACTGTATTATGACAAATATTGCAGATACAAAATCCTTACTAGGTTAGTAATTATATCATGCCTACAGAATTCTATTAAAAACCCAGCATGACACCACAGATGGTGAAGTGGGGAATGGGCTGCTTCCTGTATGCATGGAATTAACTCTGGTAAATCCCATCATAATCATGTTACAAAGTTGGACCATAAAAAGAAAATAATAATTATTAGCCTTTCTAATACAATCTGCGTTTTCCAGGGGGTTTCTTTTAGTGGCTCAGTTTTCTGCCTACTCAGTGACGTTCTCAAATGAGGTTTACTCACAAAGACACAAAGAAAACAAGATTTGTCACTAGTTTCCCACATACAAAAAAAAAAGACAAACCATTCCTTTTGGCTGAAGAGACTGTAAGAAACAATCTTTAAAACTTCTACAGAAGTTTCAGAGGACTTCATCTTCTGCTTTTGGCTTCCCATGCTTCATATCCCCAAGGAGAAATAGGACATCTGGACAATGAAAGGGAAAGCTGTAAGTTTTAGATGGTTTTAAAGAAGACTAGAAGGAAGGTGGGATCCAAAACTTGTCAAACTATGGTCATCTATTTCTTAGAAGACTATAATGCCTGTTGCAGTATTGTGTCCACTGATGTGAATAAATGGGATCTTTCAAAACTCTGTAAACAGGGTAACATAAAAGATTGCTTTACATACACCTTCCTTTCTGTTGGGGGGACAGAAGACCAGAAATTTAAATTTATTTGATATAATCACTTTTCTTGATGTACAACTACTGCATTTATACCTTAGGCCACTAGAAAAAAAAAGTTATGCTGTCTTTAAAAGAGTAAATTTCCTGCAGAACTTTTTTCCCTGAGGATCTGACTATACAACTTCCTTTACTCTTTCAACAAACCCATGTATATAAATCCCTGTCCCCTTCATATCCTAAAACTGGGCAAATCAATTTCATTTATAGGAAATGATCAGGGTGGTGGCACAGAAAAAAAAACAAAAAGCCAAGTTGACTGGTCTGGGCATATTATCCTTGAAGGAATACTTATTTATTTGTTAATTTTTATTAGATCTGTGGGCTTCAAGCATTGCATTACTTGCTTGGAGCAGCGATTATGGGAGCTGAGATGTTACTGACATCAACCACAAGAATATAAACCATCCACAATTATAAAAGAAGAAAGACATCAGTAAGTGAAACAAGCATGCTTGTACTCTTCCTGCTGAGTAAAGTCTGGTTTGAGGGAAAGATGCTCGTACAGTGCACAATAATCATCCATCTTTCTATAAAGACTGTCACTCTGTGGCTTATAAAAATTAAATAAAACAGGCTTGTAGAGTCAGCTAGTTATTTCCTGTTATTAAAGCTTTAAGGGACAAATTAGTCTCTGTTATAACTTCATTGACTTCAGTGGAGTCTCTGTTGACTTAGGTGAATTTACATTGCAGATGATGTGAATGTGGATTCTGGAGGATGGGGATCATTCAGGGAGTCACCTATGTACAACCTCTGCATTTCACTTAACTGTCATGAGTTGTCTGCATCTTTGGATATGACTTCACCAGCTAGTTCCTTGTACTACTAGAACAGCAGCTGTGCAACATACAGTGAGGCACTATGTTTGGGAATTGGAAAAAGGATAATGGAAATAATTAGAATAAACGGCTTCGGTGTTGGACCAGCATTAAAGTGTTGCTGGGCTTGGATAAAGTAGTTCTGTAGAACTGTACCATGTAGATGAAGCCTAAGTCTCATAGTTATCTTTTACTGTAATCTTACCTCCCTTTTATACTACATCTGTCTGATAGGAAGTCCTTGATTAAGTGTTGTGACCACCTGAGCAGATCCTGCAACAGTAGACTAAGGGTGGAAACAGCTTCATTTACTACTGAAACATGTGGCTGTGCCACCACATCCTAATCCTAGTCAGCTGCACTGCTGTGTGGACTGGTGGACTGGACTGGAGAAAGAACAGAAGGAGGCTTTGGAAGAGGCACAGATTCTACAACTTGTCAACAGATACTGAAAGATAAAAAGCATTTCCTTTATGGGGAAGGGAAATCTACCTTACTGCTAAGTAAGAGTTGGAATATGCGAAAATTAGGACCCTAAAAAGGGCACAACTAGTTTTAGATAGCCATAATGCCTTCAGGAGGAGAAGAGGAAGGTGCCTCCCGTGCTTATGTATTCCATTTTAAAGCTTGTGTTTGAGGAAAACGCCATGGATTGGAAGAGAGAACACACCCTTTTGGTACAGGATTGAGAGCACACCAGCAGAATTCAGATCTGTCTAGGCGCTGTTAGGTCAGGCAATGTTACAGTTTAGCATAACCCTGTTGAGTTCTTAAAATGATACAGTTTGCTCAAAAATAGTGAGAAGAATAGATGCAGCTGTTTCCTGTATTTCATCTGTCATTATGACTAATCTGCTAACTGAAATAAGGACATTTAAAAGGACATTTGCAGTTAGCCATCTGTGTGGCTCTTTTGATTACTTCAAATAACATGACTTCGAGGCACCCAGATCTAGGAGGGAGTTCCCAAGCATGCTTAACTGTCATGATTTCTCAATTTCTCAAGCTCTTCTCCTGAAAGTGGGGCATATTCTGTCTAATCATTAAATATTATCTCGGGAACTAACATAAAATCTTTAGTGGTTTTATATATGCCAGGCATTGAGAATTTAAACCACTTCAGCACAAGCAGCTGCTGAGCAGGGCATTTGAAGAACTATAAGGTTACAAGAGGTAGCACGCATATAGGGCAACCTTATGGTCTACTAACCCCATTCTGCTGCTGTTACAATAAACACTAATGAAGGATGAGCTGTATAGCTTTCAGCAGCAGGCAACAAGCAAATCCCAGAACTGCAAACTGAGGAGTTAGCTGTAGTTGTCAAACTTGGGGGCCTTTTCCTCATGAAATTCAAATGGATGTTAAATTAGATTGTGAAAAGATTCTGGGGATTTCATCCCAACATGAGAAATTGTTCTCAGTGTTACTGAGTGTTCTTAAGTGTTTTGGTTTTAAATCATGTTTATTGTGTTATTTATTAGACATTTTAGGATATTAGGGTGATTTACTTGGGAACAGTGGACCTGCCAACTGATTAATTATGAATGAGACAGTGAGGAGATTAAGTAAACTCAAAGAAAAGGCTTTGTGCTTCCCTCAACACTTCACTGGAGTGCTTTGACCACAGTCCAACCTGCACACCAGCATGCAACCAGTAGGGCTGAGAAGGGTAAGATCAGTCCTGACATCTGTCTATCAGGACAAACAACCAAGCCATGATCTGTCTGGAATACCTCTAACTTCTATAGTCTCCAACCCTATCACTCCAGGAGGAAATAAACTTCCAGATAATGAGGTTCAGTCTGTATTAGCTGAAGATCTGTCCAGATAGGAGACAACTAAGTCTCACTTTTTTTTTTTTTTTTTTGGTAATAAAACCAACACTGCTGTCATCAGAGATATAGGCCATCCTGTACCATCTGTGAATGCCAATGTCACAGCATTTGTGATAATTTGAAACAGCATTAATAGAAATAAGTTAAACTGTTAATGAAATACAATGTACTTAAAGCATCCATCTCATTACAACCTATTTACTTTCTACAATCAGAGAATTTCTCTGTTTATAACAAAGATGAAAAACTGCATGTCTTTGGTTTTACTCTGGAGCTATAAATAGGGGACATTGTAGTTCCATTTTTGTTAAAAAAAAAAAAAGTACAAACACACAAACAAAACAACAACAACAACAAAAAAACCATGCTGGTATGGTCCTGGTAGAAATACAAGTGACAGGAATATATAAGGAATATAACCACTGAAGGGCTTCCATACATCTTGAATTTGCTTGTCTTGGACATAGTGCAAACTGCGGCCAAACATGGTAATGTGCAAGCAAATATATCCTTAGTTTTCCTGAGAAAATATCTAAGTGTAGAAAAAAATGTAAGAAATTTCCTCTCAATTTACCACTTAGAAGCAGCACCAGGAATCAGAAAAGATTCTACGTATCCACTTATGGATGCTCACTGCTTTGCTGAAACCCATATTACTACTGAACAGAAATGTTGGAGGCAAATGCCACTGACTGCTTACTGACTGCAAGTACCAAGTAGTGAAAACTGAGAACTCATGAAGTAATTGGTATTTAAAAAAAACAAAAACAAAAGTTCTTCACTGAAGCTTGAACAGCTGCAGTTTGATGTGTTTTTCCAGGTTCAGTAAAGTAATTAATTTTTTTGTTGTTGTTCTGGTTGTGGTAGATGTTGTTGTCTGGATGTTTTTTATTTCATTCGAAGATATGAACTGAATGTAATGCTCTTCGCCAATGCGACCACACTGCCAATAGCTGAAGGGAATGCAGGCAATAGAAGCATAAATTGTGGGAATCTGACATGTACTTGGACCAAGATTTTCCACTCAAGACTTTGGGATTTTTGAAAAAAAGCATAGCTCTTGAGCCAAATATCAGGATTGTAGGTATACTGCTGGGAAAATATAGGGTTGCAAAATTGAAGAATTTCTGATTCAACATTATTTTGACCATTTAAAACAGCAAGGACTTTAATGTGTTTCAGCATGGCACAATGAGGCCATTGCAATGTAGGTATTTGTTGTACAAGGCCTTGTGGGGAGGAAATGTTAGAATGGGAAGAAAACAAATTGTTCTTGGCTTGTTCAGGCCACTAATGTGACTAATGCCATGGGTGACTAAACTAAGGCTCCTTAGGACATACTTGTTTTCAAAACTGTTGGAGTGCATAGCTTTTGAAACTCTTGTCATCAGAAGTTGATTTCTATTGCTGGTGAAGCACAGCTCAAAATGTCATTTGCCTGTTGTTGGGCTCAGTTTGATTTCTGCTCTTCCTCAGTTCTGCTACTGCAGACAGTGGAATCTGACAAATTGAATGTTCTGTATTCTTTGCCTCTCTGAAATATAAGGACTAGTAAAAGTAATGATCATTTCTGTGTAATCCTGTGAAGTCAAACCTTAGCATCGTAATCATGGTATAGACGTCAACTTCCAGGGCAGTGTGCTTCCCTGCTTACCTCAGTGCACCATCATAGCACCACACCAAAGGAAATACGCATTTGTTACTGAACTGCCGAGCTGCTTCTTAATGACTCTTACATGTACAAGTCATTTAGGTATTTAGATATTTTCGTTTCGTATGAATGCCTCATTTCTGTGAACTGCCCAGGAGTCAAAAAATAGAAGCTAAGACTACTGTAGCTTAAAGTATGAATTATTGTATTTGGCCTATTTCAATTATGTGATAAATATAATTTATTAATATTTACCTGTTTTCCATTATCCGGATATTTTTTGCTAAGCGTTTTTCATTCAGATACATTAATTTATTATGTTTATCTTAGACATTTGTATCTAATTTTAGTTTTCTTTTCATGGTTTTCTGTGACACCTCTCTGAGGAAAAAAAAAAAAGAGGAATGCATTATGCGTTAACACCAGTGATTATACCGAAGTTAATACACATATCCTCAATAAGATCACTATTAGAGTTTAAAAACTCATGGAGGGAATTTTGAAAAACAGCTTTAAATGCAGCTTGGGCATCCAGCCCCTGCACGTGAATGGTCTGCATACAGCATACTGGTTGGACAAATGGAGCTGCTGCTTTTGCAGTGTGGCATCTCATGAGGAGGTCCACAGCATGATTGATCCTTGAGTAAAACCCAACCTGAACTGCATCCAGAAATGAAATTTTCAGATACTCACTAAGTAAGAACTTTGTCCTTTTAACTCGTATATTAACAACATCAGAAGGCAATGAGTTCATTTCAGATGTCCAGCACATTTCCAAATTGACTATGTTAGGCAGCCAAGTCAAAGGGAATTAATCCTTCTTCTAATTACCTGGGCTGAAATCCAAACTGAGAAAGTATCTTTGCTTTCTGTCTATGCCAGATAAGTCTGTTGGTTGAAAAGAACTATAAATTCCAAAAACTAATTTGATCTTCTACTGATTAATTTCACTACAAGTGTTTGTAGATGTTTAGTAACAATGAAATCCCACCAGACTAGAGTGTATCCACATGTAGACAATGACCCAAAACTACAGGTATACACTCTCTTTTACCTATATGAACAGTCTCTTCCCAGATCTTTCCTTTCTGGCTTCCTCCAGCATCAGTTGTCATCCTGTTTTGGGTTCAGGGTTGCAATAGTCAGCCTTTCAAAGGAGCACCGTGGACTCTCTGATAGTATTTACTTTCCTTATATGTTTTATATGATACTAAACCAAAATCTTTCAAGATTTTCAAGATGTGCCCAGTGTTGTGGGAGACAAGTGTATAATCCTGGCTCAGCTCCACAGGATGTCAAAGCCCTGCAGCATGGATGCATTCTTGTGACAGATGAAGCATTAGTGTTGATAATAGTCATGTTGGCTTGTGCTGTATAGCAGGCAGTGAATTTCTGTTACTAGAAAGAAACCAGACAGAAAAAAAAAGTTGAAATATGTCTGAAATGAGCAAAAGTTAATTTGGTTGCCAGACTTAGGAGTGGGATGTCCTGAATATCAGGTTGAAAGAAAAACCCATCTTTAAGACATTCCTAGCCATAAGTGTAAATATTTGCACACTAGATTGCCAAGATTCATGGCATCCCTTGTTTGTGTGTAAACATCAAGAAAAATGTCTCATGTACCAATACAATGAGCACTTTAACAAAGGTTAAAAGTCACTAGAATGTCAAACAATACCCACTCTGTTTCCTTTAATGGCCTGTACATGATGTGTAAGTCAGGCACTACCCCAGGAATCCTCACACTTCAGGAGATAAAATGATGTTATTTTGCTTTCATCAAAGACTGAGATTGCTTTTCCTTCAAATTTTTCATGAGAACGTAGAACAATGCTTGAAAACATCAATTCTCTCTAAGCTGGAGAACAGATTTTCATCACTGGAGGAAAATGTGTGTTTTTGCTAAAATAACATCATATTGTTCACCTGAAGCCTTACAGTGCCAAGGCAGCAGGAGACAGCCTACCATAGTCAAATCATAATTCTGTTCTGTGCTCAATGCTTTTATTCCAAACTGAACTCTTTTCTGTACATGTAACAGTTACCATATGCAATTCTCCTTATTGTTCTGTTTTTGTTCATTATAGCAAATGAACTGGCTATACTGATTTTTAAACACTAAATTTCACCACAGATATAACCTCTGAATCTGTTGATAACTGACTTAGAGAATTCGCACAGAAAGATTTTGACCTCTAGAGTAGAACGTCAAGAAGATTTGTGCCTATTTCTGTCTTCTCAGTTTCATGCTTTGTACGTACCCGCTATTGTTTTCTTTCTTTCTTTCTTTCTTTGTAAGAAAAGGTAATAGGTGCTTGAATGAAAGAAGGACAGATTAGGTCCAGTTCATAGGATGCTTGGCACAGTCCATGGTTGTAGACCCACTGACTGAGATGTGACCCATCAGACTCCACAGGATAATCATGGAATCGCACCACAGCTGAGGTTGGAAGGGACGTCCTGTGAAAGCACCCAGCACCAGATCAAGCAGGGAAACCCAGGGCAGAGAGCCTAGGACCACACTGAGGTGGCTTTTGAAAATCTCCAAGGAGAAGACTCCACAGCCTCTGAGCAGTCTGTGTCATACCTCTGTCACCCACATAATAAAGAAGTGTTTCCTAAATTAACCCTGTACTATGGAAAAAGAGTCTGTGTCTCCTACATTTCCCATCCAAAAGTCTTAAGGTTCAAGCACGTGCCTTTGAGAAATTTCTGATTCATCATTTTCAAGGGTGAGTGCTAAGCAGAGTTTGGTTGGCAGTATACCAAATTAATTTATGGTACAACAATAAATGCTGGTCTAGACCTAGCTGCAGAAATTATAGTTTTTATTTCTTCTTTTACACATATATACTCTGTGTTCTCTATAGAAATGTTGTATTCCTCCCACTCAATCCTTTTAATGAAAACCATACTTAGAATAACATTAGGGTTTGCATTTCCTAATGCCTCCTACTCTTCTTCACACTGGGTGGTAATGAAAGGAAAGTTTTATTCTGGGCTCTCTCTCAGCTTCTGGAGTACCCACATAGCACACACAAGTGAAAACGGCTCAAAAATGACAAGAAATCTCATTACCTCAGCATCTTGCTCCCAACATCACTTTTTAAAAGTTATTATAACCATCTTAGATCATTACAGCACTTCAGATATCCTAAACAAGAGTTATTTTTCTGATATTCATGAAGTCTTTCCACCACATGAAATTTTAGAAAACTTTTAACTTATGACAAGATGCTAGTAGAGAAAGAACAGTCAAATTACAATAGTTCAAGAAAAATGAATTAGTAATCTTCAAGAACCTGCCAAATTATCAGGAAGATAACAGGGAAACAGACCAGTTGTCCCAGTAAAATTACCAAGTATTCATGGTTTGGAAGATGAACCGAACATCCATTTGGTGTGTGTGCAAGGTTGATGTGCGTGAGCACACTGCTAGCCTCTAGATCTTGTTGGGAATCTTGTGCAAGAACTGTGGTTTGGTTTGTTTTAAGATTTATTTTGCCACGTTTAAGTCACCTTGCGTACAAAATTATCTGCATTTTCATGATCAGATATTTGAATTGACAACAATTCTGTGTCTCTTTATGTGAAAAAAACTGGGAACCCTGAAAATTCCTCTGTTAAACTCTGAATGACTTACAAGCTGTTCCTATCTCATATTATGAAGCTTCTATTTGTCAAGCAGGTATGAAAAGTAGTGGCTTTGGGGTTACTTTTTTGAACATTTCCTTATTGTTGGATTACACTAAGATCTACCCAACACATAAGGCCTATGGACTAGGAGCATACACTGAGAGTAATAAGATCTCAGACTGGGGAAGAAATAGAGAAGGCTAAACCAATATGGATCTTATCCAATACAGCTGTACTGTAATATATTCTACTCAGAACTTTTTGAAGATTGAGATCTTTTTTCCTTCCTTCCTTGAGATGAATTTTTTTTTTTTTTTTTTTTTTTTTAAGCTTGGAATTCAGATAACTTGCCAACTCATTGAGGTTTCTGAGGTAAAAGTTATTTCCTGACCATGTGTCTGATGGGTGACAATTCTTGACAAAAAAAAACCAAAACAACTTCAGAGCAAACACATTGAAGGTATGATAGTGATTGAGATGGCTGTGGAAGAGAGCTTAGGTGCACTGCTCTATTCACAGTAGGTAGCTTCACGGTAGGGAGCAGCAAAGTATTGCTATTTAAATGTCATAGAGAAAAAGCAAGGATGTTTTTGTAAGTTGAAAGGCTGAGAAACCTCAGATGTAGCAAATAGGTGCAGCCAGATGAAATATTTTCAGCTCTCTGGTGGTCTTAGAGTAAAATGACTGCATTGCTAGTATCTAGGTCCATCAGTGAGAGTAAGTTTGATACTGGTTGTGAATGTAACCTAAGGGTGATGGTGAGAATATGAAAGTGGCAACTGGCTCCCTGTAAGACATTAGATTTAGGATCTGGGGAAATCCGATCTTCCAAAATTAAACTTCTCCAATTAAAGCTCTGTGCCTAGATGTATGACCAGAGCTAGATGCAGAAATTAAATCTAGCAGTTAATGAAACATGGATTAACCTGCAAAACTCTGGGTAGCCATAGCACAGGGTCACACAAAAGAATGTAGTGTAGGGAGCAGCTCATATCCACTAAGCCATCAACTAGTAAATATTAGAGTCTGAAAGAATAAGGTCATAAAGAGCTCCTGGGAGTCGACCAAACTTTGGCTTGTCACATAGGATAACTCTTCTTTCTTTATGCTTTTCTTCTTAGACCATCTCACCACACGACCTTTAAAGCTGGGAAAAACCCACTGCCTTTTCTGATTTCTCTTTCCTGTGCAAAAATAACTGTGACTATTGATTTGCAGCAAGACTGGGTTTTGACTGATTCTCCTTTTTCTTGTTGCTTTATGTGAAAAGGTTTATGTTCCTAAGTTAATAGTGGCACTAGAGAGGCGAATTTCACAAAGAACTTCACAAAAGAGATTGGGAATAAAAGGTACTCCAGGGAACTGTAAGAAGCCTGAAACCTTGTAGTTAACATGAGTCTGAAGTTGCTGAAGGTAACAAAGGTGCACACATTTCTACTGTGCATATTTTCTACTATTTTGAATAGTGACACATCTTTAATTTTGTTAGTCTTGAGGGTAGTGACTGTGCTGTTTCTAGTGCTACAAGCCTAGAACATTTTGCCAAAATTCTTTAACTGACTTGCCAAAAATTACCTGTCCCATTAAAATAACAAACATAAATGGAGAGATTTTCCTTGCTTTTGAAATTAATAAATGTACATTAAAGGACAGGCATTGCTAAAAAGCACAGTCATGATTTTAACAACAAATGACATCAGAAGTGCAGCAGAAGGAGGAGTTGATCCATGGAGGCCATCTTTTCTAAATAGATGGATAGATGTGGAGTTGGAGTCTGCAAAATATTGCATGCAAAATCTTACTGAACTCTTCTAAATTAAATTGAAAGCAGAGTAATGTTTGATTAAATGTCAAAGAGGAAATGTACCGGAATGGTAATATGTGATATTTGGAACTTTTTTTCCAGAGCTGTAATTTTCAAAACCATTTCCTAACAGAATTCATTGGAAATGTATGATAAAAAACCTTCCTCATGCAGAGTAGAAGTTTAAACTCTAAGAAACCCTTTAAACTTAGAGATGCTGAAGATGTTTGAATACTTTATTTCAGGCTTCAATAACAGCCAAGGCACACATGCCTACCTTTTTTAAAAAGGAGCATGGAAACAAAATCAAGAATGTTCGTCTTGAAAGTCTTTAAAACACATCTTGGTCTTAATGTGCATCCTGATATGCCACATATCTGCAAAATTAAGAGAAAATATTTCTTTTAAAAAAGGGGAAAAGACTCAAATGAACAATATCTCAAGGGATTTTAGCATAATGTTTTCTGGAAAAAGTACATTGTACAGCTAAGCATGGTGCAAAAATTAAAATTGAGATGAATCAAAGAATTTTGACCAAAGGAAAACTCTTCTTAGGTGCTTTAAATGTGTTCTATTCTTTTCACCATTCTATATTTATTTTCATCTCAGGACTACATAGTCCTTAGGCAGCACTATTGGGCTAATAACAGTGATTGTACAGAACTTTTGCAATACTGGAGTAGACAATGTGTATCTGTTTTTGAAGTGGACTGTATATATCTTACTTGCAGCAGCCAGATCCCTATGAAAGAGACAAGGTGAGGCACAAAGCCTCATGAGAAGTCAGCCAGAGTGTATGAAGGAAGAAGCTGTCAGCTAGAACATTCTCCGAAACAATTATGTCTTTTTTGTCTACTGACACAGGAAGGATGCTGTGAAAACAAGGCTTGTAGTCTGTAGAGAGGTCCTTGGAAATGGAGCAGTGGGAAGCATTACTGTTTCTGCATTACTCAGAAGTGTTGTTGAAGTCAATGCATACAGTAGGGGGTCTGGTTCAGAGTTGACATTTCATATTATTTGTTAATTAGACAAGCTGCCTTTATTAACTCACAAGCCCTTTTCATTAAGTTGTCTCTTTCCTTCCACTCAGACAAGTGTTGCATCCGCTTTCTTAATCTTTTCTATTTCCATCTGGTTTTCTTTTAAACTCCTGGTTCAACACAGGCACCCTAAATCTCATACAATCTACAGGAACTTTGCTTTGGCATGTGTAGAGAAGCAAGAAATTTGACAGTGGGACAGTTATGTTTGGTAAATACAGATCTGACTGACACATCATGGCCAATGGAAACACCTCACTGTTTTAGTCTGCAGGTTGCCCTAATGTTCTTCTGTCTCCTTGCCCCACTCAAGGCTGTGTGAGCTGCCAGGAGGTGGAAGCAGCTGCCTTGTCTGCACTAGAACTCCTCAGCCTCCTCTTGAGATCTCTTAGAAGTGTGGGCTTTCTGGGCTCCTCGGAAGGCCTGAGGTCTTCCTTTTCAGGGTCCTCTGTGCTGCACTGGGGGTAGTCCCTCTTGTGGGGTCCCTACCAACCCATTAAGAGTCCTGGTTCAGAATGAAAAACGCATGTTTTCTGGAAATCTTCTGTAGCTTGCCAATTGACAAACCTCCATGGTATAAGCTTCACAAGCTGCTTTTACTTTCCAGTGCACCATCTGTCAGGGGATGAATATAGGTGATATCAAACCTTTAAACTGAGAAAGGGACCCAATCAGCATACTCTGTGCATCAGGTCCAGCTCTGCCAGCTGATCATGACTGTTTGCTCTACACTGCACTGGCATGGCCTCACCTTGAGTACTGTGCACAGTTTTGTGTGAGGTTCTAGGATTTTGCTAGCTGTACTAAGGTAAGGAGTTTCATTCATTTGAGGCTGTAAGTCTTTCATTAGCAATGCACCCATATTTATGCTTGTGTAAATCATCTGTAAAACAAACCGTAAGCTTGCAAAAAGTATCAACATGGGGATAGAAAATTCTATTCACAGGCACAAAAGAATATGGTATTTTGTGCCTTATACTGTTGGCTTCCCTTTTGGATTCATTGTGTCCAAATGTACAGTAATACATTTCTTCAGTGTTCAAGCTCTCCTCCAACTTGAGTTGTAAAACCACGCATGCAAAATTGTTTAGGCACAACAGTGACAGTAATTACAGTTTATATTATGAAAGTTGTAGTTCAGCTCAGTTCTAGTGATGAAAAATTGGGGGAACTATGTTGTTTTATTCCTAAAGCTTCAGGCTGAATTTGAAGTGATGACAGACTCACACAAATTAGCCATTTCCCTGTGGCATATACCTCAAAGAACTACTCTTTTGATACAGTAATTATTTCTGAGTTATACTATTACTCATTCATCCGTGGAGTGTATCCACAATAATGTACTGCAGTCTGAGTGAGTTCTACTCACTTCTTTGCATTTGCTGTTCTACTGTGTGCATCATACATATGATATTTACAGGAAAATGGCAGTCATCATTAGTACTATTACAAATCCAATAATAATATTTATTTGTGAGACTGACACTGGCTAATGGGGTGGGTTTGGCAGAAACACCAGAAGAATCCAGTCCAAATACACCCCCAAAAAATACAGTTAAAAACTCATGAGAGATTAGTTTGTCTCCATATTTTAAAACAGTGGTCCAATAGCTTTTCCAACTCAGTTTGGATCTTATAATCATTTTAGAGTATGATAGATGCTGGCCAAACACAGCATTGACCCTTTCTCACTTATTCTGTCCTGAGGATGAACAGTGATGATCAAGAACATATTTACTGAAGGCAATGGGTCAACTTCAATAAGAAAATGTGGGACTGTGGTGAGCGAGGGCAAAAGAAAAATTTGGATTATCATCTACAGAAGGATTGGAGGATATGTGACAAAATTAGATGACCCTTTGTGTCTCTGGCTCCAGGTATGTAAGAAAGTTCTTAGGTAGATGAGGAGACAGCTTAGACTTTCAAAGAAATAACTTCAGAGTAATCAAATTAATTTTATTACCATTACATGATCACAGGGGCAGTAGGAATCACATTTTGGATCTGTTTTGGATCAGTCCATCCTGGAAAAGCATTCCCAATTATTTTCTCCCTTTGGGAAAGTCATTTTGTGACAGGACCCCAGATCAAGGAAAGTTGATCAACAACTAGGTGCTGGCAGGAGAAGAATAATGATTGTAAGTAGATATCTGCTATATTTTTAAGGAATGAAAAATGAAAATCAGTGCGCAGATATAATGCTGCTGCTGAGGCCACATCACTTCAAGGTGCCTAGCTAAGTACAGAATTACTAACTAAATGTCACTGAAAAAATCCATCTCAGCCTAGGAAATTCACCTCTCTGGGACAGGATGTCCCTCTGGTTATTTCCTCTCACTCTACTTTGTCTGCTTATGGAATGCAGTCACAGTTTTTGTCAGATCTCTTTATTAGCTATCTGACAAGTTGCACATGCAAGTTACAGATTCACAGAATCACAGAATCACCAAGGTTGAAAAAGACCCACAGGATCACCCAGTCCAACCATCCACCCATCACCAACAGTTCTCACTAAGCCATGTCCCTCAACACAACATCCAAATGGTCCTTGAACACCTCCAGGGTCGGTGACTCCACCACCTCCCTGGGCAGCCCATTCCAGTGCCTGGCCACTCTTTCAGAGAAGTAGTATTTCCTAATGTCCAGCCTAAATCTCCCCTGGTGCAGCTTGAAGCCATTCCCTCTGGTCCTATCACCAGTTACACGAGAGAAGAGGCCGACCCCCAGCTCACTACAACCTCCCTTCAGGCAGTTACAGAGAGCAATGAGGTCTCCCCTGAGCCTCCTCCAGACTGAACATTCCCAGCTCCTTCAGCCGATCCTCATAAGCCCTGTGCTCCAGACCCCTCACCAGATTTGCTGCCCTTCTTTGAACACGTTGCAGGGCCTCACTGTCTTTCCTGCAGTGACGGACCCAAAACTGAACACAGCACTTGAGGTGCGGCCTCACCAGAGCTGAGTACAGGGGACAATCACTTCCCCGTTTCTGCTGGCAACAACGTTTCTGATGCAAACCAGGATGCCACTGGCCTTCTTGGCCACCTGGGCACACTGCTGGCTCATGTTCAGCCGAGCATCAATCAATACCCCAGGTCCATTTCCTCTGCACAATCTCCTAGCCCCTCCTTCCCAAGCCTGTAGCGTCGCCTGGGGTTGTTGTAGCCGAAGTGCAGGACCCGGCACTTGGTCTTGTTGAACCTCATCCCATTGGCTTCAGCCCAGCTTTCCAGCCCGTCCAGATCCCTCTGTATGGCCTCTCTACCCCCAGGCAGATCGCCACTTCCAGCCAACTTGATGTCATCCACAAACTTACTGAGGGTGCACTCAATGCCCTCATCGAGGTCATCAGTAAAGATGTTGAAGTGGACAGATCCCGGCACCAATCCCTGGGGAACACCACTTGTGATCGGTCACTGGCTGGATTTAGCTCCATTCACCACCACTTTCTGGGCCCAGACCTCCAGCCTGTTCCTTAGCCGGCCAAAAGTGTACCTGTCCAAGCCAAGAGGCTGCCAGCTTCTGCAGGAGAATTGTACAGTACAAGTATTGGAGACCACCAGCTATCTTCTTTGGTCGCAGTGCAGATATTTGTTACATTTAAATGTAAGCAGGATGTAAAATGTGAACAGAAACATGGAGTCCTTTATCACCTGTTGCTGTGAACAAGTTTCTCCTCTTTCTATTCAGTCTTGTTCCTCCAAACTGAGATCAAAGTACAAAAAAGTGAAATTAGGATAGAGCAACAACTCTAGATCAAGCTTTCTTGAGTTTTAAAGAGTTATGGTAATAACACAAGGTTCCATTGGCATATTACACTACTGCACTAAGCTATTCTTTGAATAGGATGTAATTATATTAAAAATGCAAAAATAGAAGTAACGTTGTGAAATGGAGTTAGTCTGAATGTTCTCTGGCAATGTAGAAATTTTTGCTTTTGTTAACAGGACAGCAGTGCAAATGACAGCTGAACAGACATGGAAAGAAGCATTTAAGAATCCATAGACTAGTTTCATGTTCAGTAGAATCAGTAGAGATATATTGTGCTGCATTAATCTTCCTCTATGCTGCCATTAACACAAAGTGCTCAGTAGTGGAGAGATTTTTCTGTGCATCTGGTTTTAATTGGCCCTATTCCTCCTGTTTACCTAAGTCAAGAAATAGGAAGGGTAGTTCAGCAACTAACAATAAAAACAATCATTTTGATTATTCCAGTTTACAACAGTAGAAAGGATAGCAATAAAAAGTGCTGTGAAAGCAAACTCGTCTGTACTGGTTTGTAATGAGAAGCGGTACTGGTAAAGTGTGCAGTGATATTGCTATTTTCCTGAGATCAAGCATATGATGAAATCCAAGCTGGAGCCAAGCAACATTCCTCTGCCTTCTTTATTATTGTCTGGTATTGAAAAATGTTCTGTTAAGTTAAAAAAAAAAAAAAAAGATATAATCTTGTTTATTCCCCCGATGTCTCCAAAACAGACTATGCTTCATCTATTCTGTTCCCATGACCCATTATCTGATAGCCTAGAAATAAATGTAAATGCCACAAAAAGAAGAGTAAAAGTTTGTTACTGGTAAAAGTTATCTCTGTAAAAGACATTCAGCATTAGAAATCACAGATTTTCCTCAATGGCTCTACAAGAAGTGGGTTGTTTGGCAGCATCCACACTCCTGAATTAGGGGTTTTGGTTACCTGTACAGATCAGAGGATGCATAGGAGCTATGCAAAGAAATCTCAGCTGGAAAGAAACATTGTGGGAGGAATGCTACTGTCACTTTTTAGAATCAGAAGTGCTAATGGCCATGCTAGAAGATGTCTTAACTGTAGTCATACATGGTACATACTATTATTTAGTGCACTGAAGTTTCTTTCTAGTTGAAAACCCCAAATCATCTCACACAGTACTCTAAGAACAAGGTTAAAGAGGACTTTCTTCCCTTTCCTCCTTCTCAGCCCAGAAACAAAGGATGGTAATTCTGAGCACACACAAGAGAAGCAGCCCGCATCTGTCAGATAGCATCATATTTGAAACTGGTTTAGATATCTTCAGCTGGAGGGCAGAAATGAACCTGCATGCCTGGGATGGCACCTGGAGAATATTAGACAAAGTAGCAGTGAAAAAGAGAAAGCTTTTCTTCCTGCAAAGATCCCCATAACTACATTTTGAAGATCATTACTTTAAGTCCTCAAGGTGAAAAATGCATGGGAATATATTTATGCCCTCAAAGAGAACTTAATCATGTAGTTGTTTAGCATTAATATGTCAGTGAGTATTTGGATCATGAATGTCAAAGTGCCATGGGATCCTCACAAACATCTGAAAAATTCTAGGTGATAAAGAAATGGGAATGCTAGCAGTTTAACTAGCATCCTGATTGGGCATATTCAGTGTTCACTTTTGTGAACCTGGCATCCTAAAAATAATGACAATTGACATTTGTCCATTTTTTTTTCCTAATATATGCATATATAATATGGCAAAGGCATTCATAAATGTAAATATCTTTATATATTACTTGGCACCCTGAAATTTTCATCCCCCCATTTCAAATCTTTCTTCAACTCTCCCTGCTTCTGAATACCATGAATCTAGTAACTGTGACCTATGAAATCATATCCCCTCCTCTACATCTTTGGTTGCTAAATTCAAGATCTGCACATGAAGGCGGTGCTGCCAGATGTTATTTTGTTCCCAAAACATTGGAAACTATTGTGGAGGGACACTGCACAGACCTCTTGTGTTCCTACTTTTATGCTGCTCTTTCTGCTTGATTTTTCTTGCCTCAACCTTCCCCACAAAACAGCTTAAAATTAGAAATACAGATTTTTCTCCTTATAAGTAGGAAATCTTATAAATTGCCCTACTGATGGATCCTTATTTATAGACTACATGTATTTTTACATGTAAAATGTAAAAATGATACCACAAGTTACTTAGTTAAAGCTCAGAATGTAGGGAAAACAGCATGGGCTCAGGTTCATGGCATCCGACTCAAAGAACTTCTTACCAGAAGCATATTACTGCTCAACTCTCAGCGCAGGCACTGGAATGAGGTAGGTACCTTCTGAGAGGGATTAATCTCCTTTTAAAATATGCATTATTCTTGGAGATTCCTACACTTCCTCATGGGCAGCATCAAAGTCTGGGATCTTGTATCCTCAGTTAGCCGTCTTCTTCCTTTAGAGGAGAGGAATTTCGATATCAAATACCAGTGCTGTTAGTTGCTTCAACTAACTGCTCTGTCAGTGTGACCAGAGGTCTGCAGGGAGATTGAGATTTTCATGTTTTGCTGGCAAAGTTATGCAAGTATAGACATAATAATAAATGAGAATTAATGAATAACTGCAGAAACGCAGCAGGTTCTCTCCCTGTTGGGCAGCTTTGTTTTCACTATTATTAATTCCAATAACTGCTCTGACTTCACAGGAATTGCTCTTGATTCAGACTGCTATAACTATAAAAAAAACTGTCCTGCTCTCTGGTGTCAGCAGGATCAGATTTTTCAAACCAAGATAGGAGTTCCCATTACTGTTTTCAAACAATCTTCAACATGATGCAGTGATCAGTCGGATGAAAGAGTGTATCCTTATGGTAGTGGAGAACAGCACTGCTTAATTTTTCAACACAGACCTGCAAATGATTGGTTACTCTTATTTTGAGGATTTGAGCGAATTAAAAAAATGTGTTCTAAAGTGAGCAAGTAAATCAAATAGAAAATGACAGGTATAATTATTTCATGTGTTTGGAAATGAATTAAAAATCTCCAAAGTGAAGAGTTCTGTAAACCGAACAGATGTTTTAAAAAGGAAAAACAAACAAACAAACAAACAAATGAATTTACTTCTCAACATAGTAGCAGCTGTGCCCTGCAATTACCCTCTGCACATTCAGTTATTTGAATGCTACAGTCTGCTTATTGATAGTCTTCTGGTTGTGAAATTTGCATGTAATATTCTAGCATATTTTTATTTTTATATACCGAAGACAAGATTTGGGCTCAGACTGCACAACTAAGAGTTTGTGGTAGTGTGTGCAGGCACATGAGCATCAGAAGAAAAACCAATCCTCATCTATCTACTGGATATCCAGCTCATTTGAGGATTCAAGACTAAGATTCAGAAAACCTGAATGCAATTCCTTCAGTTTCCAGCATATTGTTGGGCCAAAATGCCCCAAACAGAGATAGCTCCTGAGTGTTCTGATTTCAGTTAAAACTTGTCGCTTGTAACTCTTTGCCACTTTTTTGTTTCATAGATGAGAATCAATCTGCCTTGACTAAACTGCTGACAGCATGAATGTTTGTTTCAGTCCAGGGTCCTCATCTCCACAAAAGACTGCTTCTTTAATGAAATATTCATTGCTTTTTTTGCAGGTTTCAGAGAGCTGTTTGCAGTTGTATTTTTAAGTATCACTTAGTAGGAGTAAGGCTTTAAAAATTAGGCACTGAACTTTCTTTAAAATGCAGCTACCCAGCAAAGCACATTAAAGCAACAACCAGAGTTCTTGGTGTACACAATAGACAGAGGTAGTAACTTCGTGGCCCTTTGAAAGTATATCTACTATAGATTAATGCATTTTTATTCTCAAATCTTCAAGGGTTGCATCAAAAGAGGTGTGGCCAGCAGGAAGAGGAAGGGGATTGTCCTCCTCTATTCTGCCCTTATGAGGCCCAATCTGGAGTACAGTGTAAGGGCTGGGATTCCCCAAGAGAGATGAGGAGCTGTTGGAATTAGTCCACAGAAGGACACAAAGATGATCAGAGGGATGGAGCACCTCTCCAGTGAAGAAAGGTTGAGGGAACCAGGCTTGCTCAGCCTGGAGAAGAGAAGGCTCCAGGGAGACCTCATTGAGACCTTTCAGTACTCAAAGGGAGCTTACAAGCAGAATAGTGACTGATGGTTTATGTGGTCTAATTAGTGACAGGACAAGAGGGCATAGCTTAAAACTAAAAGAAGGGAGATATAGATCTGATGTTAGGCAGAAACTCTTTACTCAGAGGGTGGTGAGGCTCTGGCACATTCTGTGTTTCTTGATTCTATGTCACCTGCAATGGAGGCAATTGAAAAAATCGGTATTTTCTCAGGGAAAAAGTCTGCTTCCCTCCATTTTTTTATACACAGCGAGACCTTAAACCAGAAAGACTGAATGACACCCCGTAACCGAAGCATGCTCAGTGGTAGGGAAGCAAGCTCAGGCAGCTTGTTCTGGAATTTCTTCTTACAGAAAGCTGTCCCAGTTGAGTTTTTGTAGCCATTAAACTCAGTAGAACTCACTCTGGGGCTGAAGTAGAACAATATCAAAATACATAAAAATACAACATAAAATATATATTCATTTCAGTTTCATTCTTCAACAGGGATAGATAAAAAGGAGTATAGGAAGGTTTCTGATAACTCTGAAATATAAATTTTAGCACTTGCAACACAGTGGTCCATGAAGAGTGCAGCAACAGCCTCGAAGGTAAGATCTGGTCAACAATATACCGCTATTGGCATTGCACGTGTTGATCATTCTTTTTCTTTTAAAAATAAATGGAAGACAAAAACTAAAGTGGCCTGTGATGCTGTCATTTGAGTACTGTGAACAGTGGTTCCTATATGATCCATTAAAATTTGTTTTGTTTGTGAGATAGAAGAAGAACCAAACAGACTTTAGGAATATTTCTTCTTGGACAGAAAATGGAATCCTGAAACCTCCTGCAAGCTTATGCCCAGATCATATTGTATTTCTTGTGCAAGAAGAGGAAAAACATTTGTCAGACTTTTGATTCAGTCATTTCAGCTCCCAAAATTGCACTCAGGTTCCTTAAACTTGCAGGCATGCAGGACATCCAGATGAATCTGATGGATATGACAGAGTCAACTGGAGATTTTTCCAGGCGCATCTGGGACTGGTACTTAAGAACTTGACAAAAGCCAGGAGTACTTTACCCTACCTTTTTCTGATCACCATCATTCAGCATTTTCTCCCCATCAATGAAAAACAAACCCCGGAAGGTCCTGTCAACTCTATGAAATGTGAAGAACCCTTGTAGAAAAGGACTTAGAATGTGGTGGCTCTTGGGCTGCTGCTGAGCCAGGAGCTGGAGAAGCAGCCATTCAAGAGCATCCTTAGGAGGAATGGCTCTATTTTCTGAAAAAAAGGAGCTATGCTTTTCAGAAACAGTGTAAGTCTATGTCAGTGATGTTTATGTGCAGTTTAGACCTTTTGTGGCATACTTGTTACACTGAAGAGTGAAATAATTTTGTTGTTGTTGTTTTTGTTGTTGTTGTTGTTGTTTTAATACAGGGCTATGTCTGAGGTTTGCTTAAATAATAATACTAAATTCATATAAAACTCTTGAAGTCTTTGTGTTTCCCACTGCTTTGACACTACCCACCCACCAAGAGTACTAATTAGAGGCAAAATATAACGCAGACCAATCATTTATTTTTATAGCGCACTCATCAACACACACTTTCTAATGTCCTTTACTCTCATTAAAATCCAATCAACTAGAAGTATTCTTTATTAAGTGGCCCATGGAATAATTTTTTTAAATTTTAGAACAAAGGGATGCAAAGGCTATTGCCTGTTTAAAATACATTCTAACAGTGTACTCAGGAGAAAGAAGAGATAGACCTGGGAAAATGTACAATTACTTTTGGAAAAGCCTTACAGTTATTCTTGCTAATTAAAAAAAAAAAAAAAACAAAGCCACCCCCCAGCTGGATGAATAGAAGGTCTGGGTAATTGTCTTTCCATTTGAAATCTTGCCTCAAAATGACCTTCTGAAGATCTCTAAGGGAGATTTAGGCATCTCAAGGGAGTTCTTATGAAAAGAGCCCCCAGATATTAGGACTGGCATTTCATTGCCTCAATTCATGCTACTTCTCCTGCTCTGTTTTCACTATATTTTTGTTTACAACTTTGAAAGAGGAAAGTGCAAACAAAAGACTAAAACAGCAACAAGTATATTAAAAAAAAAAAAAAAAAAGAAGTAAAAGGAAAAAAAAGAAAAGAAATGAGTATTTGTTCATATCAGGAGCAAAGACAAAGTAATATTTTCAGTGAATGCTCCCATGCTCCTGTCAAAAACACTTTTTGCCACAAAAGGAAGGAAGGGTGGGAACACACACTTCAAAAAGCATGTTGAGATGTTATGTTTCCAGTATCTTCAATGTTTAGATGGTTTGTCATTTTACTAATGTTTGTAATGTATTGTAATCAGAAAGTGAGATTCTAAATCAGTAAAATAAAATACTGGTGTTATTTACATGTTATGTCATGAGAGTTAGAAATACTTCATCTACTTCATCTACTTCATCTGCAGAAGCATCAGACTCAACAAAAAGTTTTGTCTTGCTGGAAAGACCAATCTGGGAGAGGAGAGAAGGGGAGGGGTGTGGAGCAGAGAGGTGGAGAGAGGAGAGGAGGGAAGGGGAGGAGAGGAGAGGAGAGGAACAGGAAAAGGAAAGAGAAGAGAAGAGAAGAGAAGAGAAGAGAAGAGAAGAGAAGAGAAGAGAA
>NW_024962262.1:12535491-12627769 GCF_019238085.1 Lagopus leucura
AGAAGAGAAGAGAAGAGAAGAGAAGAGAAGAGAAGAGAAGAGAAGAGTTGGAAGGGACCATCAAAGATTATGGATTCCAACTACCAGACCATTTCAAGATTGACCAAAATTTGAAGCACATTATTAAGGGCATTACCAGATGTTTCTTGAACGCTGTATGCCTATAAGAACCTGCTGTCATCTCATGATGACAAACATGGAGAGAAAAAAAGAAGTAGGCACACACTTCAATTTAAATCCTAATTTTTTTTTTTTTTTTTGTCACAAATATTTGAAGGCAAGAGCCTCAAAGCCAAAGAGGGAATGAGTCACTACAATAGCTTCTCATTAAACTAATGACAAGACATATAAACAGAGGGAGATCTCTTGGCTAATGTTCTTGTCATTCGCAGCACTAAGCCACAGGAAATTAAAGCAAAGAAAAGTCAAATGGCGTGCTTTGGACAGGGTGTTCAATTATCCTTAAATTTGAAATGTTAACATTTGATTAAAAAAAAAAAAACAAGCACAAAAAAAAGTTATGCGTTTGCACCAAGTGCCCTGTAGCTGGATAGGGTAAAAGAAGTAAAAACAAATATCAAGCTCTGTTGTCAGCACTTTTGAGTGAACCTATATTGGGTAGTATCACCTCAGATGAGATTAATTTTAAATTCTGATTGTTCTCTTAATGCCAAGTCACTTACCCAGACACCTGCTTGGGTTACATAGGTGCTAAGCAGTTCTGAAAAATGTCTGCTCAGTAAAGGCCATTGCTTGCCACTCTGACACCGCATAATCAACTTGCTAGGAAAAAAGCATTCTGAAGGACCCCATGTTAAACCTCACTTCAGAGAATACTCCAGGAATACTCTTGATTTTCAGTAGAGAAGTGGATATGAATGATCTTCAACTGATTCAAAAAGACTTAATAAAGCAATCAGATGTTCATCTGTAGAAAACACAGCAAAACTCTACTCAGACACAGGAGAAAGTGAAAGTAGAAAGTCACAGGGAAAGTGAAATCTTTTGGTACTGAGAAAATACTCTTGAAATTGTTTTTAAGGTTATAACCACTCAGCAACGTTAACAATAGACCTAGCGTTCAGCGGTGCTTCCCAACTAATATTTACTGAATTTTAAATTGAAAATTTTAGTTGAAATGAATGAAAAGCATGATCATTATTTTGAATCATTCTGATAATATTTCATTTTAAATAGTGATTTTCTGTTTCTAATGTTCTTGATGCAAATGTGAACATAGTACTATTAATACCAGAGAGTTTTTAAACAAAGATTGAGTCTTTTCTGGAGATGCGTAATTTCATAATATCTCTCTGCCTGATTGTTTTAAATTTCAGAGCAACTTATGTTGAAGTATCTTGTTAGAGCTTTGGTAAAAAAAAAGAAAAAAGAACTTTTTGTCTCAAAGATGCCTTAAAAATAGGTGAAGCTTCTTCAGCTCCATAGCTAATGCAAAGGAAGTATGGAAACATATTCTCCTCATTCCCTCTCTTTTTCCTAAAGACCAAGCTTTAAGATAGAAAGAAGGATAATTTAGAATTTTAAATGTATTTGTAACAGACAATAAAGAAAATCTCTTCTCTACAAAGATCCTTGGCAACAGAAAAGGAGTGGACTGCAAAGAAAACATTAATAACTGTATAGAAATGTGAGGCTGACAGAAAAGCAGCCCAGCAAATTAAAATACAGAACTACTGTATGTGGCCTTTTCATTTAATTTATCCATTAAATATTGCACAACATTTCTTTATGACAGAATATCAGAACTGTGAAATCATTTGTTCCCAGCACTGCTCAGCATGCAGCAGAAATATGAAATTTATTCTGAGTAACTCTCAGTTACAATCTCAGTTACAAGCAAGGCCATAAAGGTATAAATAGTTGAAGGTGGTTGGGTGGCCAGGTAGGGGATGCAGATGGACTGCAACCCTGGAGGTACAAATCTACTAGTTTCTGGAGAGATTTATTTCAAGAGGCACCTAGAATAAAGGATAACATAATTACTGAACACTGTCAAGCTGACATCCATTTCTTTATTAAAATGCAAGTAAACTCTTCATGTCACAGATGATGACTGCTATATAAGATGCTATTTTCAGGTCATTGCCAGATTCAAATTTTTTGGGCCAACAGTTTTCATAAGTGAGTGGTTTATTTCAAACATGTTTGTTAATACTGTTTGATATAGTTCAACTATTTCTGACATGATACAAATATAGAAAAATACGTGGCTTTTTTTTACCCATCACAAGTCCTACAGTGCTTTTTAATTAGCAGGTTTTAGTACCTCTGTGACAATGACAACACTATATCTACGTGAATATGATTTACAGACTGATAAGAAAAGGAGAGTGGCAAGTTGCAGGGTGAAAGAAAAAATAGAGGAAGCTGGATGAAATGTGCAGGGTAAGGAAGTGGAAAAGGAAGGAGATAGTAGAGGAAGAGATGGTGTTTGAGGATGTATGGCTATAAGTGGAGTGGACAGGATTAAGGGTTGAATGGGATCTGTAATACAATAACAGTATAATTCTAAAACAAGACAGTGTTTTCCTAAATCTTTGTCATTGTTTCTCTGCCATACAATAATGATGATGTGCAAAAATAAAATTAGTTCAACCTTTTGTGTTTGCATTATAGTTCAGTAGGAGAGTAGTAATTAAAGACATAGAATGTGCATCACTATATATATATGCAAGGTTACATAAAGAATCATAAATCTGCAATTTTTCAAATGCAGCAGGCTTCACATCACACTATTCTTCATTTTTATAATATCACTTTTGTAGTTTGGATTGATGAAGTCTTGCAGCAAGAGTTTGGCCTTTCCTAACTCCAAGAAAGATGTCCAAATGAAGAATGAATCTGCATGGAAAAGAGTATGCTTATCAGAAATTTTAAATATAATGAAGTTTAAGTATTGGTATTACGAAGATAAAACCAATCCTAAACGAATTTTAGCTGCATCTGGTTTAATGCAAAAGAAATTATATTGCTATTACTTAAAGCACACAACTTGGTTCTTTTAAATACCTCTTACCCTCAAAGAAGGAGTCAGGCTAACACTGAAGATACGTGCTGCTCAAAAAACACACCTCTCTTTTATGCAATAGGGAAGAACAAAAAGACGAAGTTGTAGAAAATAAATATGACCAATAAAATTGACCTGAAGCCCCAAATGTGATTAATCTCACATCCATACTATTCTGAATTCTGAATCCAAACGCATACATGCACACTAGCTAAGACTGAACTTTGTCAGTGAACAAGTCTAACACGTGAAAGATGCTTATTAACAACATGCAAAAATAATTGATGCTATGTACTGAGTAACACTGCTGTTTAATTACAGCTTTTCTCATTCAGCACAGAAGATATTATGAAATTAATCCATAAAAATGCAAATACCAAGGCAACTCCTGAACAACAAATGTATGATCAATAATCTCAAATACAGAAAGTAACTCAGGAAAAACCACTTCTTACAATTCTGAATTGAGGCAACAATGAAAATGACAGAAACTGAGAAAAGCTTCCTTCCAGCAGTGAATTGACTTAATGGCTGACATAAGCTGAATGGAATCATGGTTTAATATGACTAAAGACAATATGTTCTTCAGCTTTAGAATTATCTACTTATGCACTGTTGTGAAAAGATAGATTTGATTTGATTGAAAAGCTGTTTTTCAACATGGGTAATATTTGTCTAAACAGAAAAAGTCCCTAAGATCAATGTAGTACTAATTATTATATGTGGGTTAATCATCTGTAAAAGAATTCCACATAGGATTAGCATTTAAAGTACACCAACATTTAAAATTAAAATTCTGTGGATGTTACTTAAGGTGAATCAGCAGATTAATTGAAAAGAAAAAAAAAAGCAATTAACAAAAAATATTAAGTATGTGCTTTGGGTTTTTTTTGTTTTCAAATAAAAAATTGTTATTTTCTTTTATTAGTAAGTGTGAACACTTGCTTTGAAGCAATTTGCTCACGTACCTTGTACCTAAGCTCTTGTTATTTATGAACAATATTTCCCTTGAAAGTTTTGCAGGAAATGGTGGTATTGAAATACTCCAGAATTGGACTGACAAAGAAAAAAAAAAAAAAAGTAATACAAATTCCATAAGAGACAGATTTCATCTGCTGTTATTTGGAATTTTTACACTGACTCTTCAGTCAAAATGAGTAAATCTGCTGACTTGTATGCCTGAAACGGCTCTTGGTCAAACCTTACATAATACCTCTTCGCAGATGGATATAAATAAGTACAGTTAATTAATTACATATTTGTATAGTACTGGGTAAGAAAAAAGAACTAATGTAAGCAGATCTTGTGGGCAAATGTCCAGATGTAAATCCCAGCAGAGATCACAGAAAAGCCAAGAGGTTACCAGCTGAGACAGCTTATCATTCAACATTCAGCTATCACCATATTTGTACACAGATATGGACTTGATGTTAGAATAGGACCAGAAGCTGTTTTCTCATCCTCTGAAAGTCTTGGAATGTTTTAATTCCTCTTCCAACTGGGATGAAAAGCAAGAATCTCAAAGAGACAAAACAACCAATTCCCCTCCGCAATGAATATAGCCTTAGAGAAACAGAAAAGCTTGGTTTTGGTGATGATGATCTTTTTCATTAAAATCTTTATTTTCACTACAGCTACACATTTCTGAAGGAAAGTGTTTCTGTAATGAAAAAGCTGAGCATTTCATTTTGAAGGTACCAAAACAAGATATTAAACAAATGTCAAATCCTTTTGACTTTAGAAAAAATACTGAAAGCAATACTTTGTCATGAAAAAAGGACTAACTTTAACAAGTCAGCGTTTTCAAATGAAAGAAAAAAGGATTTTTTCTTGTAAATCCCATCCAGCTCTACACAATCTAGAAGATGTATTGCAGTGAACTTGTTCTTATGTGACTGTATACATATATATTAGGAAAGAAACCAGCCATAGGCAGATAGACCAAGGGCTGAAAATGTTTTTATTCTTGATTCTGGCTAGAATAAAACAGAGATGAACACCAGAAAATGTTCTTGATTAACTAAATTGATTCCCTTTGCTATTCCTGTTTATTTATATAAATATATTTGCAGTTACTCATTAATACATGTATTTCATCTACAGAAGATGATACTACAGCTTGAAGAACTATGAACTGAGATTAATCAACCATCTAAATACTTGGGAATATAATTTGTAAGTATAATGAGTTAATTTTTGCTCCTCACTTACACCTTATTCCCCCACTAATTAGAATGTTCAAGTGGAAATGGGAGCTGCATGTGGTCCCCTGTCCCAACAGTAGTCACCAAGTCACATCTGATTGCACAAGTGCCTTTGTTAGCGATCTCAGAGTGAGCTGACTCCCGTCTTCTGCTGTTTGATAAAATATCTTAGAGAAATACTAACCAGCTTGCTCTTATCTCTGGAGATGTTCAAGAAACGTTTAGATAGTGTACTATGGGACATGATTTACTGGGGAACTGTTGGTAACAAGTGGTCAGTTGGACTCGAGGGTCTTGGAGGTCTTTTCCAACCTTGGTAATTCTATGATTCTATGAAACCTAGGGCTAAAAAATCCACCGCTTTTCCAGCTTTCTGACCTTGGATCACCAAGAAGGAGGCCAAAATATTCTGCAAATAAATTTAGAGCAGACTAAATATAATGTAGATGAAGTGGTTTTACAATGACTTCTTTGTTAGATCTTAGCAGTCTAGTCCTACTATACACGCAGTCCTTCTATATATGTAGTTTTTAGATTTCTCAGGAAAATTGTATGTCAGTAGCCATTGCACTAGGTATTTCTTTCTTTCTGCAGATGGAAATTTCTTATCGGGCTGATGCACAACACTGCAGGAAGGGCAGCGTGCTATCAGAGTTGGCAGGCTTTGGGAGCTGAGGCTGTCTTGTATGCAGACAAAAGAGAAATGTTGCACAGTGGAGCAGTTTAAAGGTAATTTTCATGTAAAGAATTATGGAAAGGAAATTTGGCTGACAACAAACGATTTGAAGGCAGAAGGGAGTACCAGTCAGACAACACAGACACGCATTATCTTTAAGGAAAGCACACCAAAAAGGAGAAGGGGACAGAGGACCAGAGGTCGCTAAGAGCAGGTGGCCCAGGCAGTGCAGTGGAAATGTCATCTTGACACTAAGCGTGTGGCAGCAGGGGTGTTTACAAGGTATTTTTAAAATATGCCCCTCTATTTATTTTTCCTGCATGTGTGATAAAATAAGAACAAACATTCTTTTCTACTGATGCTTTGATGTCATTTATGTTCTCATACATCAAAGCTGACATGGCTCCATAAAGAACATTTGGGTTGTGACCAGCTACAGCAGTGAGGAAACTGAAAGTGTGTCTCAAAGCAACACATGGATGGTGCTTTTAAAATCAACAATTCTTTTCTGTTGAGTTAGAATTCAGAACAGATTTCTTCTCATTATCATTGCTATTCTTACTATCATCTTTATAACTGATGACATACGGAGGTTATCACAGGATGAAAGATGGTCCTTGCCTCAGAAAAGGTCACAATTTAAACTTAAGGCAAGAGACTATTAAGAGCACAAGATAGATGAAAAGGGAAACAAGTATTAATTAGAAAGATGGGAGGGAATATTTTATTGTTGGAGAGGACAATACTTATTTATCTATCTATCTAACTATCTGTCTGTCTGTCTGTCTATCTATCTATCTATCTATTTATTTAGCAGATACTGTGGGAAAAAATTTGGGAAGATGATTCTGAATGATGAGATAGAGCAGAATATATTTATGGGATTATATCCCCATCTCTCCCCAGGTGAGAATGAAAGAGTTTGCAGTTCAGTTAGCAGGAGATTGAAAATGGTAGAGCAATCAAAGATAGCAGGGGTCTTTGGAGAACTGAATGATGGGTGACAGGCAGAGTAGGCATTGTCTATGAAAGGCTTATAAAATAGAGATGTCACTTAAATTCAGTGAGACAGAAAAGTAGGAAGAAAAGGCATAGATAATGATGGGTAAATGGTAGCACTGAACAGAAAGGGAGGAAATGTCTTTATCAAAGCCAAAGAAAAATATATTGCAACAACTATGGCAACAGCTAATGATGACTGCAATAAAAGGAAAATCTGTGTGGATGGATTGCAAGTATGACATTTATGTAATGGTGTTCATAGTAAACTTCAGGATGTCAGAAGGTACAGTGAATCTACAGATGAAGTTGATGACCAGACTAAGGACTCAGGAATGAGTGCTATCCAGAAAGGAGATTAAACACTCTTGTAAATACAGATGATAGCTGGACATCAGAAAAACAAGCTGAGATGTTAGTGTGTAATGACAGAGGAAGGCTGGTTAGCGTCGCCTGTCTGTTCATCAGTATTTAGAACTGATGTTTGTAGATGGGATAACACTGGAACGGGCTGCCCAGGCTGCCCAGGGAGGTTGTGGAGTCTCCTTTTCTGGAGATGTTCAAGTCCCACCTGGACACCTACTTGCGACCTGGTGTAGGGAACCTGCTTTGGCAGGGGGGTTGGGCTCGATGACCTCTGGAGGTCCCTTCCAACCCCTATGATTCTTTGATTCTGTAACACAGGGAGGAAGCTTAGAGAGAGCAGGTGACCAAGGAAAGAGATATACAGGGCTCACACAGAAACCTGGAGAAGAGAGCAGGAAGAGCTTTCAAAATGTGCTCTGAAGGACTGCAGCAGGGACTGGAAGATGAGTGCAGGGAAGATAATCACTGAAACCAGAAGAAGGCAATGTTTTCCAAAGAACATGATTGATGTTGTCAAAACAGACAACAGATTAGAGAGGATTTTCCTATAGCACAGATGCCAGGCCTCTTTGTGGGGGGTCTGCTGAAAGATTAGGAGAGAGAGCTTATGGGAACAGTATGAAAGATGGAAGCCAACATCAAAACAAGATGCAATCAAAATGGAAAAGGGAAATTGCTGCCAAGGGAGTAGGGCAAGGATAAGTAGGCAGAAGAAGCAAGTGAACTTGCAAGGAAAGTTTTAAGATAAGATAAAAGAGGTGGGAACTTTTCTGCATAATGAAGAAACAGGACCAGGAAAGAACGAGAAGACAGGAAAAAGTGTAAGTGAAAGAATAAGAATAGTTCTGGGAAAGCAGGGAAAGTCTTGCCAGGACAGGTGAATGTTAGCATTGTCTTTGCAACTCTATTTTTTCTCAATGTATTATTTATCATGAGTTTGTGAGCTGGTCAATTCAATTTTTATCTAGTTTATCCCTGCAGAGCACAAAGAGTCATACAAGTTTAAAGGGAAAAGGAATTGATGATCTTCCGACCTCTTCATTCTGATTCAAAGAGAAGAACAGCAATGGAAGAAGATTGTAAAGGATAGTGGAATCAGTACATTAACTTGCTTGTCATAACTTAAAGATTGTCTGTGATGTTGGATTGCCACAAGATTAAATGCTGTACTGGAGGAACTGAAATGTTAAAGTGACACTTTTAACAGCACATTTGATGAAAATGGTGATGTCTTCTGCAAGATGCAATGCACAGTACTATTGTTCTGCTTTTGGCTTTACAAGAACAAAATTTTTGGAGAAAGAAATTGAGTGCTCTCACTCTTGAAGACCTGGTGGAACCACAATAAAGTCAATGGCTGATTTACCATTGACTTCAATAAAAATGTATCTCCTGTAATCTAAGGTCACGTCCATGAGTAAATGGGAGATTGCTGAAACAGTCCATCTCATCCTTTTAGCTGGCTTATAGCCAGGAAATTACAGAAACTGTTGGGTATAGGAGAACAGAAATTATCAGATCTAAATGTTTGGAGGCATTTACGTGCATTATTATTTGTTGTGAAGCACTCTTCATAGACACAACTCTGGGAAAGACACATAGTAAATCACAGAATCATAGGATCAGGGCATAATACAGATTTAAAAAGAACTCTGGGAGTCTTCCAGCCTCCATCTAGAATTAGCACTGAAGCCCACAGGAATTTTCCCATCAATGTCGACAAGAACAGGACTAATGTCATCTTCTCTGAATTGCTATAATCTACTGTGTTTTTCTACCTTACATAACTTCCAAATCTTTAAAGGCTTTTTTTTTGAAAAGTACCTCAGAAGGTAACCTGCTGAGCATAAGCTGTAGAAGCAAAGCTGATCAGAAATGGGTCAGACAGGTTGAGAAAGGGCAGAGACAACAGGCCCAAGGGATGTAGCTGTAAAGAAACAGGTCAGGAAGAGAAGACTGGGGATAAATGTTTATAAATGCCCCATGTTTAATCTTCGCAGTAGTTGAATCACTTTTTTTTTGTTGTTTTTTTAACAGATAATACATAGTGCAACCATATGATACGTGTGATAGTATATATGTCAACTCTGCCTCCTCTAGAGAGACTGAGACTAAAGAGGTGGAAACTGTAGATGCTCCGGGATCTCAGAATAATGTTCTTTTCTATGGGAATGAAGTTTTTCCATTTAGGTTTTGCTGATTATTAATTCATGGGGAAGATAGCACAACATCTCACTACAGTTTATAAGAATATATAGGGGTGGAAAAAATGTTGAGGAGGAGAAGAGCTAAGTCAGTTTAGGATTTCAAAGAAAAAACTATAATTTCCTTGTTGAACTGAAGTAAAAGAAATCCAAGCACAAAAGGAGGGATGAGTAAAATAATGAGACAAACAGATAAGGAGTATATTTCATTTACTAAAAGGTAGGTGCGGAAAGAAGAGATAAAAACTAGGATACGTTGAAATAGCTTTGTAAATACAGCTGTGAGGACTTTGGAAGAGTGAAAAATAGTATCTGAAAAGACTGAAAGATAGAGGGAGTGGGAGTAGAGGTGAGTCCAGCAAAACTGCTAGATGCAAGAATAGAGCCAGGCAAAGCAGGGCACACATGCAACTGAAACAGGCAGGTAACAGTATACATTAATTTTTAGGGGTGAGACTTCTTTTGCCAAACTCTAGAAGAGTATGAAAAACACATCCGTCTCTGCATATAAACCTACCCCTTTGACTGTAAACTTAAACCTGCCATACTGACTCTTACCTTACGGTCAGTGGAGGGAAGCATTCCAAAGGGGAAGGGGAAGGGGAAATACTAGGTAAGGTCAACGTTTTAGATGTCTGAATTAAAGCAGATATATCCTACACTGTGGGTATGAGTACATGTTACATCTGAAATGCTCTAAGTTATCCCCTTATTTGCACTGAGGGCACAGAGATCCCTTAGGTTCAGTGACATATCTGCCTGACGTGATGGATATCACTGATACTGTGTGACATCTCAAATGTCTCTAGGGGTCTTTGTGTGGGCAACTAAGCAGAGTCCTTTCTGCCTACAGAGGGAGGGGGTATCTGGACCTTTAATTTTTTTAAAAAACCCACACATTTTGAAATTTTGTTTCTTCTTTCTACCCAGCACCTTTTCTCTTAGCTGGAAAGACACTGGGGATTTCTTCTCTCTCAGGCAGTGGTGGTTTACTTTGAAGTAGGATGATCATCAGGCTATGGAGCTAACGGTCAAAACAGAAAACCAACTGGTCATTTCAGCACTGCATTCTTCTTTATATTCCGACACTTAATGGGCATTACTAGGGTATGATGTCTGTCAGGTCATCCTCAGACAAGCACATTAGCTGAGTAGCTCTCTGGTAGTACTTATTCTTCTCTATTTGGTCACTAGAGGAGACTATTGGACACTCATCCTATAGATGTCTGTTTTGAGACAGAACAATTATACCCTCAGGTGGGACTCTTCTTTTCCAGCCTTAGATATCAACAGCATAGATCTATACTTCTAAATTAAACATATTAGGCTCTCTTTGTGCTCACTGGGGAGAAATAAGGGCACAATCCATTTGACCTATTTTTGTCTTAAGCTCATTTGTACAAGATAAATCGTGTCCTAGAGGTGTTTATTAAGGAAGTTTATGGTGTCAAGAAAAGGTGTAAATGTCTGTATTCTGGACATCTTAGAACACCACCCTGTTAACAAATATACCTTGCAGGCAGATTTCAGAGATTCATTAGGTTGTTAGCAACATCAACTACACTTTCATAGCCTGGGTCATCTAAAGGGCATTGTAATCATCCATGCATCCTTTACTCTGGGCTGGATTTGGTATTAGCTGCCTTCTCAACTTCTTTCCATTTCTCAGGACCACGGAGTTGTTGAAGCTGACGGGGCCTTCTGGATCCATCTGCTCAATCCCCTGCCCCAGCAGGGACACCCAGAGCAGGGTGCCCAGGGTCACATCCAGGAGGCTCTGGGAGATCCCCAAGGAGGAGACCCCACAGCCTCTGTGCAGCCTGTGCCAGTGCTCCATCACTGAACAGCACAAAAGGGCTCTTGGTGTTCAGAGGGGATCTCCTCTGCTCCAGTTTGTGCCCATGGCCTCTGGTCCTGGTGCTGGCCAACGCTGACAGAGCCTGGCTCTGACCTCTGGCACCCTCTCTTCAGTTATTCATGACCACAACAAACCTGCTTCAGGAGACTCTTGCTCTGTCCTTGCTTCCTTCCTTTCCTACCACTGTGCTGACACCTTTCAGCCATCTGGACTCCAATGTTACTGCAGCTGCTACAGAGGCAGAAGCTTCCAGCATGACAGCAGCAGGGATCTTCCCTTCCTGTTTGTTTAATTTTAAATCAGTTACCATTCATGCATGCAAAGCAAAATTAACAGCTCCATATGCCAGTGGATGCAAGCTGGAGGAAATATTGTGCAAAGTGAACTTCTCAGACCTAAGGCTGAAACAGAGAATTAAAGCGAGACTTGGGAGACTCCTGTCTCACAGGAGACATAGGAATTGACCTGGATGTCCATCCTATATCATTACTCCTTGTTTAATTGTAGGGCTCCACGTATCAGATAACTAAAGTGGCCTTGTTTGAAAGAACATGTCTGGATCAGAGGAAAGGTCACTGGGAAAACCACAGGTTTTAGAGAGGGGCACAGTAGCATTTGTCATGGAACTTGTAGGGAACAGCTTATCAGCGGAGGTAAATTGAAGCAAAGTACACACTCTGAACAGTGTATCTGTATAGCTAAATTACAAAACCTCCTACTTAATTACATTAAATATTTTCTGCTGGATATAGTGGAAAAGTGTTTATAATGGAGTCACTAACTATGAGAGAGAGAAAAAAAACACAGAGCTTTTTACATTTTGAGAAAAGCCAACAGGAGAAATCTTTACGTACTTCTCACTATCTGTCATGCACCATCAAGGTACCCGTGCTAACATGGGTTACAGCTCAAGTACTAGCAATAGGGGGACTGCATTGCCAAGTATCCTCTGTTTTCACAGGCTACATCAAATCCACACTGTTGCAGTCTGCTATTAGTAATTATAATTGGATGATTCTAATTTCTGTTTAGGCTTCAAAGAATTTTAAGTGTAAAAAAAAGGAAGACTACAGGAAAGATTGGCAGGCATAGCTCGGAAAGGACTCAGGAACCACCTGACAGGAGAGGCTTGGTGGATTTTGCAACAGGCTTCCGTGAGCTCTTGGTTTGGTTGCGTTATAAGGAAAGACAAAGAAAGGGGCTTGACTGCTTTTGAAAAGATAAACATGACTTTCAGCTCTCATTTTACTATCCAAAGAACATAAAAACAAGAGCCTGAGGGTTAACGAGGAAACAGAAGGTGAAAAGAGAGATCACTCTCCTGTCACCAAGGCAAGTATGAGGCTGAAGGAACAAACTGGAAACCATTCAAATAAGTTGTCCCCACATGCTTGTCACTTAACAACAACCTTCAATTTCAGTGTTGTTATTATTTTTTGGCTTTCAAAATCCAGGAAAGTAAAGATCTGATTTTAAGCCCATTTTAAATAACCCTATTTGAAAGTTGATGGAGCTTTTGTGAACCTGTATGTCACCTAATAGAAAAAGTTCTGCTCTAGAAGAATGAATGGCACAACGAACAGGATGAAGAGTACTACCCAGGCAGGTATACAGCCACTTTTAAGATCTACTTCATTGTCTCCCCCTATGAGGAACATTCCTCCTCTCTTTGATGGAAGAATATTTGCAGACATTTCACTAAAATAATCTTGTTTTCTGCTTTCACAGCTGGTATTGAGATATTACCACATGTTACCAGCCAAGGAACAAAAGAAGAACCAGCAGCATTTCTGGAAGTCATGTAGGCATACAAGTAATGTGGGTAGCAGACCTGGGGTCAAACATTCTAATTCAGATGGGAAAGTTAACATGAATACCAGGGAGAGGACAGAAGTGGTTTTAAGGAGGTAGAGATCCTCTCAGCCTCCACCACGTTCTTGCAAGCTTTCCAGTTTGGTAGGTAACTGTCATCCCACAAGATTTAAAGGCGCATGGTGCCTTGAGGCATTTGCAGGACAAGTCAAGTTCATTTTTTTCTCAGCCAGTCTGCAAGAATAGGAGATGCCCCTGTGGGAACAAAGCTGCAGAGGGGATGGTAGCAAATATTAATGGGAAATGGATAAGTTCAGTTGAGACTGGAGGTCAAGAGAGCTACAGGAGATGAGCTGTAGAGAAATTCTAATGAAAAATGAGTACAGATAATTGGATACTTGGAAAGACGCAGACAAAATAAGTTTAAGACTTGTTTTCTTTTGACTGAATCATTTCTGTGAGCTGGGAACAGTGGGTGTGTAAAACATTAGGATCCTGTGGCTAGTTTATTTCTGCCTTGGAAACTCAGCAGAGAAAATTCTGACTACATCTCTATTGGTACAACTGTGTTTTCTGTGGCTGATGAACACAGAATCACAGAATCACAGAAAGGTCACGGTTGGAAGGGACCTTAAGGATCATGAATCTCCAACCCCCCTGCCACAGGCAGGGCCACCAACCTCCCCATTTCATACTAGACCAAACACATAAATAAATTAATTATAAAGCCACAAAAATTGTGAAATACAAACTTCAAAATAGTTCCTTAATAAATTTCTAACCTTTGGAGAAAACAGTAACTTTTAAGGAATACTGTTGGAAACAAATCTTGAAAATGAACTCACACAGTACGTTAATCTCTCCTGCCTCTCCAACAGGTCCATTTAGATTCAGGTCTATCTGCTGTCATCACAAAAACTGTGGCTGGGAAAAGAGACTGCTAGGGACTTATAGAAAGATTGTTCTTATCCTTGCAGTTATGTCTTCTCTAGGTTTGCTCAACAAGAAAATCATTGCACGATGGTCTTCTGCAAAGTTGGTTTTTACTCAAAACTGTAGAAGCACTGCTGCAGCTGCAGTGTGCCCACTCCTTGGGTCTTGCATTGCTGCATTCCTAAATGCTCACCTCTGCTCTCTGGGCTCACATACACTCTACTGGGGAAGTACTGTTTGCTTCATACCATACCTGAACTGCTGCCATCCCCCTATGGTTTCTAAGCACACATTCAGGTTCCAGCCATGGTCAAAACCACCTTCCCTCACTCCTTGCTGCTTCCTGTCCATGCCTTGAGATACCCATATCTCATCACTCTGTGGTCTGTTTCAGTGACATTCCCAAACTCAAAGCATTTTAGCATTTTCTGACAGTTTTCTCTCTTATCACTGATGCTGTCACTGCCTTGCCTCAGGGCATGTGTGGCTCCTATTCACAAATTTTGACTTGGCACCTAAGCTGCAAAATAAATTGCAGTTCTCCCTTCCCTACAGAGGAAGGGCAGAAGGTAAAGAAAGTCAGAAGCTGAGGGGAATAAGATAAAGATCGAACAACTAAAGCAAAACACACACTCCTACAAGCAACAGAACAAATTAAATCTGAGCTTACCAAGGATTTTCATTTTGAGGAAAGCATTCCTGTGTGGATGCTCTTGTTCCTAATCAGAGCTGATTTCACCCATCCTGAAAGCCTCAAAAATGCACCTTCATTTAGCTGTCTATTTCCATGAAATATGGCAAAATTCACATTACTGTGAAATATGGTGAACTTTACTTCTCTATCCCAAATGGCTTTTTCCCAAATGGAAATTAGAGGATTCCTTCCAAAAAATATTACCAGGAAAAAACAGACATATGTAGAGAATGCTATTAAGCAAGTCACCCTTTTCTAAGAAATCAAACTAAGAATAAATTGCCCTCTACTCTAGTTGGATATTTTCCTTTAGGGAGTCTGGCTTATGATGTTTCAAGTTCTCCTCCTGCCCAAAGACAATGGTATACAAAGCAGTGTCAAAATTTTTTAAGTTTGACAGCATTTTTGGATCTTTGTATGTGTCCTGTGTGTATGTATGTGTGTTCAACAGGAGGGCAGACCTCACAAGGGAAATACATTACCTTCCAGAACCATATCACAGATCCGCAACCGCTGCTGTCACCAACAGTCTTTGCTTTGCCCATGGAAAACACACTCCAGCTGCAAGTATGAAATCTTGATGCTGAATTTTGCCACGCTTAGTATGGGATTAGTATGATTTATCTGGTCTTTACAATGCCCTGTATGTTTATATGTTTATGCCCATATGTTTATGCTTGTCCTGGTTTCAGCTGAGACAGAATTGTTTTCCTCTGTAATGTCTGGTATGACGTTATGTTATGGCTTTACAGAGAAAAATGACGTTGATAACACACCAAGATTTTTAACTGTTGCTGAACAGTGCTATACAGAGCCAAAGATGCTTCAGTTTTCCAGTTTCTTTCCTGACGGTTAGGCAGAAGATTTTGGGAGGTGGAAGAATCATAGAATCATGGACTCATAGAACCATAGAATGGCTTCGGTTGGAAGGGATCTTAAGGATCATCCAGTTCTGCCATAGACAGGGCTGCAACTCGTAGTATCATGCTACACATGGCCCCATCCAACCTGGCCTTAAATGCCTCTGGGGAAGAGGCATCCATAGCTTCTCTGTGCAATCTGTTCCAGTTCCTCACCACCCTCTGGGTAAAGAATTTTCTCCTAACATATAACCTAAATTTCCCCCCTTTTAGTTTAAATGCATTCTTCCTTGTCCTATTACTATCAGACCATAGAAAGTCAATGTCCCTCCTGCCTGTAAGTTCCTTTCAAGTACTGGAAGGCCTCTATGAGGTCTTTACACAGCCTTCTCTTCTTCAAGCTGAGCAAGTCTAACTCCCTCAACTTTTCTTCGTAGGAGAGGTGCTCCAGCCCTCTGATCATCTTTGTGGCCCTTCCCTGGACCCACTTCAACACCTTTCCTGTGCTGAAGGCCCTTGTTAGAGGGGGTCTCATGAGGGCAGAATAGCAGGGGACAATCCCCTTCCTCTCCCTGATGCCACCTCTCTTTTGATGCAGCCAAGGATACTGTTGGCCTTCTGGGCTGAAGCACACACTGCTGGCTCAAATTTCACTTTTTGTTCATCAGGACACCCAAGACCTTCTCCACAGTGCTGCTCTCTGAGAGTTCTTTTCCCAGTCTGAATCTGTATGGTGTCAGCAAACTTGAGGAGGCTGCATTCAATCCCACGATGTCATTGAAGACATCTCAAGATGGATGTCTGGGGAACACCAGGGCAGAACCAGGACAGGTGACCTAACCCGGCCAATGAGATATTCCATACCACATGAAGAGAAAACTGTAATGCTGAGAGGAGTTGTCTGGAGGAACAGCCACTGCTTGGAGGCTGACTGGAGACTGATTGGTGGGTGGTGAGCAATTTTCTTGTGCCTCACTAGTTTGATATATTTGTACATATAATATTATATACATAATTAAATATATGTTAATTTTTTTTTTTTCTGAATATTTGCAGGAAGAGCAAAAGGTTTTGTGGTGCTTAGGTGTTTGCCAGGTTAAACCTCAAAAATGCTTCCATGTATTTTATGCTTGTATCTTTCCTGATTTAGTTCAGAACTGAGCTATTGACACAGAAATGGAAGAAATGACATACAATCAATTTTGAGCATTGATAGTGATTTTCTTCGTGAGGGAAATTACTGACAATAAAGTGCCACACAACATTCTCTTTGCCAGGCTTGAACCTGTAAAGCAGTTTTCCAGGAGCGATGGCTGGAGTATGCTTTGTTTCATAAATGTCTGGGAGTTAAAATATTATAGGTGTATTTTGGACAACTTTTTGTTCTAAGAACTGGCTGAGAATTTATTCCAAGAATTCCAAAAGTTTATTCCAGGAATAAGTGCCTCAATAAGATCCAGCACCAAGCCATTGGCTTCTCCCTTTAGAGACTGTCATTATTACACAGGATAGAGAAAACCACTAAGATGCTTATGTCTGCATTAAAGCATTGACTATGTTTAAACAACAGGATTCTGGTTCCTGTATTCTCAGAAATTACATCTTTTGAGACTCTTCCTTTGCCTTTAAGCACACAAATAGGAGTCTCCACAGAATTTTAATAAAAGTTTGGAGTAAAGTTTACACCTATTTTGTTGTATTTCATTGAGGATCCCATTTGCTACTAGTACAGTGTGTGCAGTAGTATGCATAATCTAGACTATGGTCTTGCTGTATGTGTTGGGCTAACATGAGGCAAGAAGAATTGGAGAGAGACAGTGAGAATAACTAATGAGATGTTATTAGCCCACTGGTTCATAAAATCTTGGAAACTTACTGTCAAGAGGCAAACTGAATGGGAGAAGGATAATCAGGGAAAGTGAGGAGGAAGTGAGAAGAATCCTTGAATGTTTCTTTTAATTCTTTTCTGGGAAATACACCATTCCCATGCCCATGTTAATATGTAATCCAGGAATAAATAAACCATGTGCATTAGCAATAAGTATAGAGCAATTGTTGGGCATTTGTTTCAGGGCATATCAGTAATTTGTATTTCTAATGACAGCACTATACCAAATTGCCATTTTAAAGCATGGTTGCTAACATTAGTCAAGCATATTCACATTCATCCTCACAGGAAATCACAGTGGATACAAGTTCAGAGCAGTGGAAACAAGACTAAGTAGCTGTATAAAGCTACTGTCATTTTGTCCAACCATGAACCCACGCTGACCATGCCCACTGACCACGTCCCTCAGTGCCATATCTACATTTTTCCTTGAACACCTCCAGGGAGGTAACAGGACAGTTACTATGCCTCCTCCCTGGGCAGCCTGTTGCAGTGCATCACCATTGTTTCTGAAAAGAAATTTTTCCTAATATCCAGACAGAACCTCCCCTGGTGCAACTTAAGGCCATTCCTTTCCTCACATCCTATTATTAGTTACGTTGGAGAAGAAGCCAGCTGGGCATACCTACCCCAATCCTGTGGTGACTGAAACAGAAGCCAACCAACCTGAGCTGGAAAGGAAAAAGATCCAAAGGTAAAGGCAGAATAATTTTAGGGTTGACTTTTACTTACTTAAATTGAGGCAACTAACAGCGCAGTTTCAGTGCAGTTGCATAAACACATATAAATGCCATGTTGTACAGCCTAAGGCAGCCTGCCTGCAGCCACCTGTAGGGAACATGGATGATGAGTAGCATCATGTCTCCCAAGTATGAGCAAATGCATTTGATCCCATCCCTCCTACTCCTCCAGTCAATGAAGGCAGAAAGATTTCTCCCAAGTGTGAATAATCCCACAGCAGAATAGATGTCAAAGCTATGAGTAAGGGATATGAACACAAACATCCTGTGATATTTGAGACCTGGAGAAAGACCATATCCTAATTGGGCTGACAGATATAAGACCTGATCCTGGAGTGGCAACTGTATGCCCAGGGCTAATGTAGGAAATCTCAACTTGCAGCAGGTACATCTACAGTACTGAACTGTGCCAGCAAGGGAAGAAATGAGGTGTTATCAACATATGCCTGTACTCTGAGTCGAAGAAGGAAACTAAAAAGTGTCTTAGTGTTTTGGATGTCTGAAGTAAGATGAGATTAATTCCTGTTCAGATATTAAAGGACAGTAATATGAATGCCAGAAACTGTACTTAGCATGCATACAATCGTGGCAAGCTGCATCCTCAGCACTGCAACAACCTCTAGCCTCTGATTTCTTCATTTAGCACAAGATACTGTATCTACTTTGGCCGAAGAAGGTGCCTCAACTTACTAGTTAAACTTAAGGGATAACACTCGAGTTTTTGGTTGCATTCATGTAGAGACGGCATGTAAAGATGAAAGAATACAGAAGGGGAGAAATGAGCTGAAAAAGATCAAGCCATTTCACTAATGAGGCTATTCCTCTAATGGCATGAAGTATTCTGAGGACTCAACCGTCAGAATCAGAATTGGAGCTGAGGGACAGTGTGTGCCAGAGACGCTGGCAGCAAGGCAATGAAATTAGTCAGACTCATTTGGGCTTTGAAGTTGTTTCCTTCCTGTCAGAGCATCCCATTAACCAACCTACGGGAGACAACTTCACACACAAATAAGTGATGGCAATGAGTCATATAGGTCCTCTACTACAATTCTCAGGAGTGTATGCATTCTAATTGCTAATTTTTGTAATCACTCCGTTATTATTCTGGGCTGTTATCTCACCATCACCCTGAACTAAGTAAAATGATCCCTGCTGATCTCCTTGTGAAAGGTAGTCACTGACAGTGACCTATCCAGTAAAAACATCTCTAATTCAGTAATGGAACCAATGTCCTAATATGGCACTGCCCAGACAGAACTACTCTCTATAGTGAATATAGAGCATCATGAAGAATTTGCCCATATTTACTGCCCTTGCTCCCTGCTCTTGAAATGAGAGCATTAGTGCTGTCCTAAGCGCTATTCAGGAGTGAGATCTCAGCTTTGTTGAACACAAGATTATTCTTTGTTTGTTATTGTGACCATCTACAGAATACAGAGAGTTGAGGGTGGAGGGCCAGTATCTCACCTGATGGAAGAAAACACCAACAACTCAAATTTCCTACATCACCAGCAGGATAAAAATGAGGAGATGGAAATAAAGGAGAGACAAGGAGGGCTAGCATATAGAAAATGCATCTTGCCCTCTGAACTTTGGTTGGTCTGGTTAGTGTGTTGGACGTCAGGAGAACACCAGCTACTGAAGGTGAGTTCGTTCAGATGAAGCAGGGATATCCCATCCCAAATACTTGGGGTTACCTTTGCTGCTTAGAGGCTGTCTGTCAAAGTCAAAACTAGTGCTGTAGGTGAATTTTCATCACAGCAGTGACACTCTGTCCAGAGCCAAATCATTCTGCAATGTGAAGTGGATGTAGTAATTGCATTCATTCCCATTCTGAGTGGCTTTTTTATATTTCAGTATGTTCATCCCTTTAGCACTTTTTCAGAAATGGAGATGAAACTCCTGCTTTTGACACTACTTGTCTGCAGATTGTCAAAGTCCTTTGGGATAAAAATTTTGCTGAAAGCCACCATCTTCTCATTATTTCATTATACATTGATCCTACCCAGTTATCTACAGTGCCCTGATGTGTGTCATAGCACTGCATGGTATGTCTCCATGATGCCACCTGTCAGAAATACTCAGTTCAGAGCTGTCACATGGAATATGCCATCTGCTTAGAGAGCTGGGCACTGAGCTATACAAGATCAAAGAAAGGGACAAAAAACACTCAGAAGGCTCTGGGAGAGGTAGCCTGAGGGAATCTGTCTTCCTCTGTGTATGTATGACACAGAACTAAATAATTATATATATATATGTATTTCACCCTCTCCAAAAAAACTGCAGGTCACTTTTTCATATCTCAAAGTATTTAAGATGTGCCCTTTATCCATCTTTCTTTAGTATTTTGTAGTCTACTCCAAGTGGTTCGTTTACTCTTCCTGTCTGCTTTTTTGGGATAGATTTAATCACAGGACTGCTGTAATTCATCCCTTCAGGAACAGGGCTGGAGCAGTGATACTGAAAGCCATCCTCAGGGAGAAGTTACCTGCTATTACCAGTTATAACCAAAGGAAGAAAAATTATATCAGAGAGGAACTGTAAAATGCAGATTTCTCAAGGCTTTTGTTATAAGATGTCCCTGGGAGGTGGTCAGCAGAAAAGGTAGGTCACAACATATGGGCCACTTTCTGTGGCAGCCTGCTAATGGCAGACAGCAATAAACACCAAAGCCATACTGCTGCAATGCAGGATTCACATGGTGTGTTACATGTTGCTTGCTCCCAGTGCTTCTTATACCTTATAGGAGCTTGAGATGAGGGAACTCAAAGAGGCTTTTGCATGCAGATGAAGATCATAGAATAATGAAATCATAGAATCCTTAGAGCTCTAAGGATTCTTTAAAGACCATCTGGTCCAACTCCCCTGCAAGGAACAGAGACATCTACAGCTTGATCAGGTGCTCAGAGCCCCATCCAGCCTGACTTTAAATGTCTCCAGGATGCGGCATCCACCTCCCTGGGCAACCTGTGCCACTGCCTCACCACCATTATAATTAAAAACTTTATATCAAATCTAAATCTCCTCCTCTGCTAGATTGAAACCATTTCCCCTTGTACCGTCACAGCAGACCCTGCTAAAGAGTCTGTCCCCTTCCCTCTTACTGCCCTCCTTTTGATACTGAAAAGCTGCTCTCAGGTTCCCCGAGAGCCTTCCCTTCTCCATGCTGAACAGTCCCAGCTCTCTCAGCCTGTGCATAGGAGAGATGTTCCATCCCTTGGATCATTTTGGTGGCCCTCCTCTGGATACAAACCTACACATCGATGTCTCTCTTGTACTGAGGACTTATTTGTACATGTTTTCTAGGAAAAAGCTTAGCACTGAAAATGACTACTCTTTTCTGTCAGAAATTGGCATTTTAAAATAAGTTAAAAAAAAAAAAAAAGAAAAAAAGAAAAAAATTCATGACATTAATTTTCAGATGAAACTGGCTTCATAATCATTAGTTATATCATAATTGCAATTAGCAGAGCTTCTGAAAAAAATAACCTTCTGAAATTTTTCCTTATTTGTGGCAAGTATCAAAATCTGGAATTGGTTCTATGTAAAATCTTCTTTCAGAAAGGTGAAATCATAGATATTTAACTTCTTTCTCAACAAATATTACTTCTACCAGTACACAATTTTCAAAAACAACAAAAAAATGGTTATTGGAATTTTTTCTAAGCATCTTTACAAGGAGCTTTTGAATAGCAGTCTGTATGGAAAAGAGACTCTCCACTTAACAAATCAGATGCATAAACTGGCACTGAAAAATGTCAAAATGTAGTCCACCTCTGGGGGAAAGTGACCATATGCAGAGATACATCTGACTGTATAAAGACATCTGTTATGTAAATCGATGTTATAAAGCTAGCTCTAGACCTGTTAATGGGTAAAATAAAAATTTAGCTGAAATGACAGGTGAGAAATAATTTAAGATTACTGACTTAATTAAAGGGAAGATAATGGGCTTTCCATCTGAGGAATTTATTAAAATCTAGGATCTAATCAAAACAAAAGTGCAAACATATCAACAAAGAGGACTTTGTAGAAAAAGCTAAATAGTAGAATAGTAGAATAGCTAAACAGTGAAATAAGCACTACTGATCCATAATACAGCCTGATATACACTATGATATTTGTCTAAAGCTCTGTGGACTAGGTCATATAGACGAGGGAGGCAATTGCTACATAAAATTCTTGTTGTCTAGCTATCTATCTAGATTTTTATAATTGTAAATCTAAAATTGTAAAAAATTGATAAAATTGTAAAAAATTGATAAATTGATAAAAATATGCTGTTAGATCACAGAAACACAGAATCACAGAATCATAGAACTGTAGGTGTTGGAAGGGAGCTCTGAAGACTGTCAAGTCCAACTCCCTGCTAAAGAAGGTTCCCTACAGGAGGTCACACAGGAAATCATCCAGGTGGGTCTGCAGGGAAGGAGACTCCACAGGATCTCTGGGCAGCCTGTTGCAGTGCTCTGTCTCCTTCACAATAAATAATTTTTTTCTTGTTTTTGTATGGAATTTCCTCTGATCCATTTTTGTCCATTGCCCCTTGTTCTGTTGCTGGGCACCACTGAAAAAGCCTGGCCCCATGCAATTGACTCCCACCCATTAGATATTTATAAGCATTAATAATATTCCCCCTCAGTCTTCTCCATGCTGAACTGTCCCAGGTCTCCCAGCCTTTCCTCATAAGGGAGATGCTCCAGGCCCTTAATCACTTTGCAGCCTTTCAATGGTCTCTTTCTAGTAGTAGATCACTTTTTTTCTTGAACGGAGGAGCATGGTGTTCTTCTCTGCCTGTCTCTCCAGATTGTTGAGATCTATCTGAATGGCAGCACAGATTTCTGGTGTGTCAGCCACTGAAACCACAGAATCACAGAACAGCCATGGTTGGAAAGGACCTCAAGGATCATGAATCTCCAACCCCCTGCCACATGCAAGGCCACCAACCTCCCCATTTAATACTCGACCAGGCTGCCCAGGGCCCCATCCAACCTGGCCTTGAACACCTCCAGGGACGGGGCATCCACGACCTCTCTGGGCAGTCTGTGCCAGCACCTCACCACTCTCACAGTAAAGAACTTCCCCCTGACATCCAACCTAAATCTTCCCTCCCTCAAGTTAAAACCATTTCCCCTTGTCATCCATCTCATGGTCCACATATCTATCTCACATTCCTGTATTTACCTCTAAGGGTGTACTGGGAGACAGTATCAAAAGCCTCGCTGAAATCAAAGTAGGCAACATCTACTGCCCTCTTTTCATTTATATCCAGGTGGTCATGACAGTACGCAAAGGTACCAGATTGGTCAAACACTATTTTCCCTGGCAAATCCATGTTGACTATTACTGATAACCTTATTCTCTTCTACTTGCTTGGAGATCAACGTAAGAAAAAGATTGAAGGTGAGGGAATCACAATAGAAAGCACATGCTTGCTAAACAAAATAGGCTTGTTTATGCGGCTTATTCATCCTTGCTCTTATCAGTGAGAAACACAACAGGAGGCTTAATAAGAATGGATGTTCAAAATGGAAAATTACAACAGAGACAAAAAGAATTTGAGTTTAGTGTGCTGAAAATTATTGAGCAGGTTAATTCATAACCAATAAATACTAGCATGTGCAATCAAAAGTCCTGTAGCAAAGCTGTAAGGAACTTATTAATCTGTGACTAGTGTATTAGCACTTGGAACTAACAAAGATGACACTCATATTTTCAAAAGAAAAAAATGATCCAAGTGGATATATGACATTTTTTTTCTTGTTTCCAGTATATGCAAAATTTTAGAACAAATTTCGAGAGAAAGATTACCTAACTAAGCGTAGATAAGAAGAAACTGTGATAAAATGCAAGCAGAATTCACAAGAAATTTCATCTGATAAACTTGGTATTTTTCTGTGATATGTTGCTCTATGAAAGAATGTGATAAATGCAAAGTACCTGGCCTTCGGCTAAGCCTCACACACATTGTAACTACCAATTATTAATGCTTAAGGCAAAAAGAGGGGAAATTATTTCAATTAGTTTAAGGGAAAGATCCAGCTCTAAGGTAGGTAACAGTAGCTAACACTGATGGAGTGAGTAGACAGCAAAAGGCAGATCCTGAGTGGAATATGGCCAGGACCAGACTTTACATCAGTTGTTTTTAACACCAAATAAATAATAATTAAAAAAAAGCAACAACATCACCAACAAAACAACAATGACAACAATAAACAAAACAAAACAAAATCCCACAAACCCAATAACAATTGTTAGTGACACAAATCTGGGCTATAATGTCAATAGAGAGGAAGGTTAGAATATGGTATAGGAGGAATCTGATAATCTTGAGCAATGAAGCAATAAAAATCAGATTAAATTTAATAGCCTGAAGTGCCAGGTCAGGCAAACAGAGACTAGTAAGAAGATTTGCTGTTTGCTGGGGTCTGAACCGTGATTATGTGAGACAAGGAGAAAGCCCAGGCTGAAAATAATCCTTCACAGTATAGCCATGAGTCATCAACATGATTCAGATACGCAAAGGTTGATGCAATTGTGGGATATATTAGGAATGAAATTTCCAGCAGACAGTGACAGATGAGGTTTATAAATCAAAGAGGATTGTACTTGGATTATGACAGAAACCAAATCACGTATACTTTGTATACTCTGTATGGTCACTCACTATAAATATTCATGCGAAAAAGAGTCTAAACAGAAAGACTACACTGGCCAAAGAAGAAAGAAGTAAAAAATGGAGTATAGAAATTCAGGCTGCAAATGGACAGGGTTCAAAGATTATAAGATACTAAAAATCTGTGCAAAAAATCTGTTCCTACTGCCCAAGGTAAAAAAGAAGCTAAAAAGTGCTGCCTAGTAGCAGGCAAACTTTTGAGGCCCTGGATAACAAAGGTGCAGGCAATGCAATCCCCTCACAAAGAATAACAATGTCCATATCCAAGGGATCTTGTAATGTTGGTTACTTGGGGTAGCAGGAGATCTCAAAGATCTTTTAAACTCTTCTTCTAGATTATCGACCTTTACTCATCTCTAAGTGGGAATACCTGGAAGGAAATTTTGTCAGAATAAGATTTTCAGCATCTTCATGAAAGGTGGAGAGGATCTGGAATGTGAATCTCTCAGATTCATTGCAGATACTCTCCAATGAGCATCCTCAGGGAAGGAACCTCAGCTATTCATTCAGTCTTCATCTCAGTTAGACATAATGAGATCAAGAATCACAGCTCAAATAGGCTTTGTCACATGTGAATGAGTTTTATATTTTGCTGATCATCTCACTCCAAGAAAGCCAAGCATGATCCCTTCTAGTTAAGCTTTCCAGGGAGAAGATGCCAGTACTTAAATGGGAAATACAAGAAGAGGCCAATAGAGTCCTCCCTCTAGCATACAAAGCATCCACATAAAAGAAGCACAGCACTACAGTGCATACCAGGTAAGGAATAAACATTTCTCTTTACAACCTGTTTCAGCCCACAGAAAAACTCTTTAAACCAGAGGCAGGAACAAACAGAGGTTTAGGATTATTAGAGAAACTTGTCCTAGATCAAAAAAGGTTTATACTCCCACTGGTGCCATGCCCCTCTTCCTAAGTTCTCAATAGAAAGTTTGACAAGAAGTTGCCATCAAATTCCCAGTAATTAATTTTATGTTTTATTTCCTGGACTCATTATTACTAATTTTACTATTGCAAGGAGTACGTTTTCAGGCTGATGAGTGACAATTCCTGTCACAAGGAGAAGATCTCTGATTAATTCTTTCTGCTCTAGATTAATTTATGTGGCAATCATTTGTGACAAAGATTAATCCTTCAGAAAATTACCATGACAATCTTTCCTCCACAGGGATAAGCCATCACACTTTTGCTGCTTTACTCTAACCTTGTTTTGTGACTTTGGGAAGGTTATTTTTTTCTTAAGAGTCATTTTATCCACCTATTAAATCTATATAAAAATCATCTGCACTGAGTATTTACTGCATATCTGAGGAAAATGGAACCTAATAAACTGTGAAATTATTGATGGGAAAGAGTTGACTGGAAAATAATATGGGACTTTCAATAAAAGAAGGTAACAGCCATAGCTTTGCAAATATTCACGAAGAGCCAACTGGAAGGTAGAAAAAAAATTGCATGTACTTTTCTGGAAGCTTTACTTGCTTGTTTATTTTCAAGAACTGAGGGAATTTTCATAAGTTGTTTCAAAATTTTTGATGGAACTGGTATCCAAAATTTCATTAAAGGAGTTACTGAGGTGATCAAAGCTCTATTTCTAGCAAGAAAATAATAGCAATAACACTGAACAAAGTTAATCTGCTTTTTTTTTTTTTTTTTTCCTACAGGACTGTAATGTTGAGCATGCAAACAGCATTTTGCAAAAATATTAAGCTTAAAAATATTCCTCTTTCATTGAGACGCCTTTGGCAACCTCTCATGAACACAGTGACTTTTGAAGCACGAAGTCTCTTCTCCATATGAAAAATTCATAATGTAGAGACAGGGCTATTCTTAGAAAGATAAAGACAGAGTGTGAACAGCAACTTTTCTGGGGGGAAGACGACTTTTGCTGTTGAGAAACTCCTACTTTTTCATTTGCTTTTAACAGAAGAATATAGCAGAAGAAAGACATACCACGTAGATGCAATTCCTGTTCTTGCCTAGGGGGGTACCCCACCACCTTCCAGAAGAGTCAGCTCTGCAATATGCTACATAAAATAGCAAAGTATATGATATTCTTACTGAAATAACAAACCTTCTGGTGTTGTACCTCCCAAGGGTACAAAGTTCAGAGAGGTGTTCTCTCAGGAGCTAACTAGACAGGAAAGAACATGATTTCTCTTTTTCCTTTGCAGAAGTTGTAGAATTTTATAATCATATAGTCATAGAATCATAGAGTCACAGAATCATGGAATCATAGAATCCTTGAATGGTTTGGGTTGGAAGGGACCTTTAAAGATAATCTCTGAATTATGGACTTTGGACAATCATCAACCGTATGATGTTCAATAACAGGAAAAGCCAGTCCCAAAGATCTTAGCTCTCCCACACCCCAAAGAGGGTGCAGAAGTCTCTAATCTCAACCAGCAGTAAGGTGCCTGAACACAGGTGTTGTACATGATTCTCTGTGGACATATATCTGAGAATATAAGAAGACCTCTCTTGAAATCTTCCATTGACAAAAGAAAGGAAATTGAGAAAGAAAAGAGGAGGCTCTCCTCTGGCTTTCTAGGATTATAGGTGAATGCTCCGTCTCTACAGACTTCTCTTCTGTTAGCGCTACATTCGTGTAGGTTTTTACTTATGTAGGAGTATTACTCCACTGCAATATAGCATCATAAAACCAGACAGGTACAGTAATGAGTCCTACTTGGAACAGCTACAAAATTCACTGTCTGGTTATACAATCTCTTCCTGAGTCGTACAGAACCTTCCTGTGTTATATGCTCTCATGCAGCTAATGGGCCTGCAATGAAGTCAGAAAATCACTTCTGACCATGAAGTGTGCAAATGGTACACCATTAAGAGAAAACTGCACGATTTATGTGACAGAGATGACACATACATAAGAAAATGCTTTCGACAAACCAGAAAGAAAGCAATTTATATATTTGGGCTGAAAGTTAATGAACCTGGTGCGAAGTGTGGACAAAAGAAACAACATGGTAAGAAATTAAAATCTTTCAAGAGTCATTAGGTTCAGGCATCTGTGTTTTCTAAAATTCATTTGCACTAAAATTGATTTTCTAATGTAGATCTTCATCAACCTCTGTTTGGCTGTAAATTTGAGCAATGAAATATTTGAGGCAATGCTGGTGATGTAGCAAAGGAATTCTAATTAAAAACTTCTTTCACACAGTGTTGCCTTAATCCCAATTTTAAAAGGGCAAGCAGTACATTTCCTGCATCTGGATTTTGGAAGAATGTTAGAAGTACTTCATCATTAAAGCACCTATATCACCATAGCACAAATATCGTTTTTATACAAGGTTTAGTACGTATGGGAAGTATGCTGGACTTTGGTTCTGACCAAAACCATGTTCCCATATGAATCTTGCAACATGTATCGTATCACACTTGCGCTGGGGTCCATGGCTGACATCAGGTACATCTGTCAATGATTTGCTTTCTAGTACATTTTGAACTTCTTTGTCATTAATTACAGAGAGTGTAAAACTTAGGTCAAGGAACGTTTTTTGTTTTTGCTGTACTTGAAGCAGCATTTCTAAGCCTGGAACACTTTGATGTGCTAAACTTGATGAAACAAAGGCTTTTAAGGCTTTTTCCTTTATAAAGAGAATCTATAAATGTATTGGGAAAGCTCAGGCTGATCTGACCTCCTTTTCTACCAATAAATCTTATAAGATCTTTACAGACCAGAAAAGAAGTATTTGACTTAACTGTTATCTAGGAAATGGTCAGAGCAAAAGTCATGCCTTTGTCATGCCATGCAGTCTCTCTTGCAGCCTGCCTGCTTTCACGTTGCAGGTGCACAAGATGTCCTTGTGTAGCTGTCAGTGTTTGCTCAGAGAAATAACCACAGTCCTGTTAAAGTCCTGAGATACTAGACTATCTTTAAAAATCAATTAAATCTTAAAAAATCTTAATTGAAAAATTTTAATTAAATCTTTAAAAATATCAATTAAAAATCTTAAAAAATCAACAACAGTGGCTCCTAAAAATACAGAATGAAGAGCATGCTACTTAAACAGGCAGAAGTTGCACCATGCCAGTTGCACATTCCTCTTGCTATGTGTCTGAGTATACTGCTTCCTCAACTATTCTTCTCTCTGCTACTATTTGAAGATTTTCAAAGATATATGTCAAACACAGAAGAAATAATGGCATTTGCTACCTGGTTATCAAAACTGAATGATAATTCTAGATCACATATTTGAAGAAGTTTCACCTTGGATGACCATATCTCCAGTAAGCAAACACAGTTTCATTGAACAAGTCCTTATAGCAGTTTTCAGGTTGACCTTGAAGCAGCATCTAACAATTTTGTCAAGTTAATGGTGACCTTCAACGGTGCTCCCGTTCCTCCTCATGATGGAATTCCACCTCTACCCCATTGGCCATGTTAATTCTGAGGATCTGTAAATCAAACCAAGGAAATGTTCTGGTAGATAATTTTTTATTATTTAAGATAATGAAAGATATTTAATTAAGATAAAGCTCCTTTTTTTTGTTTGTTTGGTTGTTTTTTTTACTTTTTTTATTTTTCTTCCACAAGCTGCTGTTTTAATCTCACCTAGGTTAAAACACAGCCCTCACACTCTACTGCTACAAGTAGTAGAGCATTACTTATCCATTATTGCTCACTATATACATTAGTGAGCAAATGTCAATGTAACTGTGCCTTGAAGTTCTCTAAGTGATTAACATAATTAAGATAAATTCAGAGCAGTTCTCTACCTGCAAATAATTTATCTTTTTTCCCTTTTTTAACCCTGAGAAAGATACACTATGCATAAAAGCTGGTATATTTCCCCATTCATACTGTTTACTGTATCCTACACTTTAGAAAACCTTTAAGCTTATTTCAGACATTTGTACCATGTTACTCTACTGGCTTTGCAAGAGAAAACTCTGTGAGGGATCTTATGGAAGGAAAGATGATTTTGCAGTAAAAAAACTCTAAAGAAGTCATTTTTACCTGCACCCTCTCATGCTTTCATAGAATTTGTTCACATACTTTCCTCTGCCTAATAAACTTACAAGAACCAAGAAAATCATGCCCGAGTTACATGGAATCAGAGAATCATAGTATGTTCCACGGTGGAAGGGACTCCCAAGGATCATCAAGTCCAACTCCTGGCTCCACACAGCACCATCCAAAATCAAACCCTATGTCTGAGAGCATTGCTCAAATTCTCCCTGCATTCCAGCAGCTTGAGGCCATGACCACTACTATGGGGAGCCTGTTCCAGGGTCTGACCAGTCTGACCACGCTCTCTCTGAAGACACTTTTCATAATACATAGTCTTGGCCCACTTGTATGCAATATGGACAAGGGACGTCACCATCTGATGATGCCTCATCATGCCTCTTGGATTTTGGAATGTCTTCTGGATGTAGATCAAAATCTTTAGCCTCGTGATTTTTATTCATCCCTTGTAATTGTTAGCCGGAATTCTCGAGTTTTACAACCTTTATTTTCCTTGGCTGATAAGCTCCAGTCCTGTTCTTCATCTCCCTGACATCTTTATCTCAGTTTGTTCTTTTATCTCATTGGAATGAAATAAAAAGATAGGGAGCTCTGTGGCAACTAATACACGCCTTTCCTTCTAACACTTCTTTTGCTGAAATCACTGATTTTTTTTTTTTTTCATATGCTTCTATGAATGCTATAGGTTTTTATTTTATTTGTATCAATCTTCATGTTTTTATTACAAATTCTTGCAGTGCTAGCGGAGTGATTCCAAACTTGCGCCATTAGAACCAGCATCCCATTACAGTCCTGCCATGAATCCTAAATTCATATAGTGAGAACAGAGCAGAACACCACTGCTTTTTTTAATTCAAGACTTAAAAAAAAAAAAAAAAAAAAAAAAAGAAAAGAAAGACAAAGAACATATGAAAAATACACAGAAGAACCTCCTGAGTTAAATCTCACATCATACTCTTTGATTTTAAAGTGAGGTACAGCTGTATGGGTAATTTACTATTGATTAGCTCAGAGTGCCACTATAGTCATTTTAAATGAATACTGCATCCATATTTTCTGAATTGGACCTTACAGATTAGCACGTATAGCCTTAGCAGAGGATGGTCACTGCTGATGCATTTCTCCTGTGCTCACTTATTCAGCCCTCTTCTGAGTGATGTGCAACAAGGCGCCTCAAACAGCTCTTCTTAATCTCTGACAAAAATGCTTTCTCCTAACAGCAGGCTCATCAGCGAACAACAAGATGTCATCGACAAAATGGGATGACAGAATGGATCTCCATAGTAACAGGTAAATGGGGCAGCATCCTAGGAAGCCACCCGAGGTTTTTTTTGTACATTCTCAGAGCAGAATGCACAGAGGCTTTGTCCTTCTTGGTCCTGGGAGAGGCAGAGAACCAGCAAATGCCTCTTGTGGCTTCTTACTATGAGCCTGAAAAGGGCTGTCAGGTATTGTCACAGCAGCAGCAGCTGATCTTCCTCAAAACTGAATCCCCAACAACACAGACTTTTAAAGGAAGTAGCAGGATATAATAATTCCCTCCAAGAGCCCTCTCCTATTCATGCTCTGCAAAGTGCACTTACTCTACCTTTCTCTTTGCATGTGAAACGTATTGAGAGGTGATGTAGTTATGGAGCTTTTCCTATCTTCCTAACCACATATTTTATTAACATCAATTATTTGTAAGTTACAAACATCCTATAATTCCTTGGTAGTGCTGAGTATCACTAATTGTCCTATTTGTTAATTCTCTGAAGACTGTGCAACGTGAGCAGGCCAAAGCTTCAGTCCCTAATTTAGATGAGGTTAGAATTCTGCTCTTTGTGTTGCTTTAATACATTCCTTTTTGAGCAAGGCCAAATCCCCAGCTATTATAAACTGGAGAAGATTTTTGTGCCTCCATGCCACTTTCTCCCTCCAATTACCTGTCTTACTCTCTGTCTTGTTAGCCTTCTCTCAAAGCTTCTGTATCTACAAATGTTTCTTGCAATTCCCATGACAAAGCTGAGAAATACATGCATGCATTAGGAGGAAATACATCCCTGATGTGCACAATTCTTCACTCTGAGCAGCACAGCCAACCTCCCAGTTGATATTCTGATCTTAGCACAAATACAAGCTTCCCACAAATGTCACTACGAGGAGCCTGACTCATCCCTCAGGCACAAAGCCACCCTTCCACAACAAAGCCAGGATGACATTCACGACCAGCACAAATTTTCTGCTAAGTACTTTTCTTTGTGCTTTTCTGTCATACATGAAATAAAGTTGTTGCTTTGAGACTTGATCCTCCATCACTTTGGCAGATACACATCAGGGGTAATTCATCCGAGGTCATGGCATTATATATCTCGAAAGGAGGATTTGGTCAGGCCCCTCAGCCTTTCTGACTTTAATGGAGAATGTGTATAAAATGATTAATGGCAGCCAGTGAATCTTAACATAACTCACTTTCATCATTTACAACTCTCTTACATCACATTACTTCCTCCATTTCCATGCAGATTTTAAGACAGAGAAGCCACGTGGAGAAGTAACTTTACTTTAAGCAAGAGCTTTGTACAAATAAAAGCAAATCTTCTGTTCTATATTTGCATTCAGAAGTGTTTTCTGATATACACAGTCGAAAGCTGCAAGAAAAAGAAATAGATCACATGTATGGGAACTGCTGAGTCACGGCCTGAACCTCTGATTGATCACCTGAGGTGAGCCATAAGTCAGCCAGAGGAGCACAGCTGAAGGCAATTCACCTGTGCTGCTGGAAGGGGTGGAGCCTGGCTGCACCCCTCCTACACCTATTTAAGAGCTGGCTACCAGAGGGGAAGGATCTCTTCTGGAGATCCCCTCTTTTGGTGTCTTTTGGTGAGCTCAACCAAAGGGTAAGCTCTTCCACTTATTCTCTTTTTGTTATTGTTGTCTGCTTTGCCTTACTCTCTTGATTATATTGTGATTATAACATCTTGGTTATACAATCACAATAGGAAAACAGTTGCATATGTTGCCACAGAAATTAGTGATGTAACTGCTGACACCAAACTGAGTGATGCAGTTGATGCAAAAGAAGGAAGAGACACCATCCAAAGGGAACTGGACAGGCTCAGAAAGTGGGCATAAGATAACCTAATGAGGTTCCACAAGGGCAAGTGCAAGACATTATATTAGGATCAAGGTAATCCCAGATACGAGTTCAGACTGGGAGAACAACTCACTGAGAAAAGCCCCGCTGAGAAGGATTTAGGGGTACTGATGGATGAAAATCTGCACGTGAGCCAGCAGTGTGTGCTTGTGCCCAGGAAGATCAACTACTGTTGGAGTGTATCAAAAGAGGTGTGGCAGTAGGGAGAGGAGGGGATTGTCCCCCCCCTTTGTCATCATGAGGCTCCATCTGAAGAACTGCATTCAGACCTGGAGCCCTAATAAAGGAGAAATGTGGGGCTGTGGGAGTGGGTACAGAGGAAGGCTGGAGACCATCCAGATGTCCAGAAGGCTGGAGCATCTCTCTTAAGAAGAAAAGCTGAGGAAGCTGGGCTTGCTCAGCATGGGGAAGAGAAGGCTCTGGGGATACCTCACTGCAGCCTTCCAGTACTTAAGGGAGCTTATAAGCAGGAGTGAGTACCAACTTTTTACATTACGTAATAGTGATAGAACAAGGGGGAATGAATTACACGAAAAGAGGAAAAATAGGTTAGAATAGGGGGAAAAATCTTTATCCAGAGGGTGGTGAGGCACTGACACAGCTGTCTAGAGAAGCTGTGGGTACTCCATCCCTGGAGGCGCTCAAGGCCAGGCTGGATGGGGCCCTGGGCAGCCTGAGCTGCTGGGTGGCACTGCCCAGAGCAAGGAGTTGGAACTGGGTAGGCTTTAAGGTCCCTTCTGACCCAAGGCAGTCTATGATTCTGATAGATGCCTAATATTCCTTATCGGTGTTTAAAACAATGATATTCTAGAGGACCAAGAAAGGAGAAAACAAACATACATGTATTGATTATATGCTTGTCTGTAAATAGAAGTCTGGTTTATTTTGTAGAAGTAAAGTTTATTTAGTTTTCTCATTAGGTTCACAGCCATTTTATGACTACCAATTTTGTGACTACTATTACGGACCAGTACTGCTTCTGAAAGTTGGATTAACAGATGTCCATTCCCTCACATTTTCTCAGCTCATTTTCATATGAAAAGCAGAACTTTTAGGTATGGATTCTTTTACATCTCCTTTACTTCAATTTCCTGACAATGACAGTATTCTTATCTCTCTTTGCTCTTTCTGCTAGTTTTCAATTACTAGCTTGAAGGTATGCAATAAATCCCTGAGGGTATAGTTTGAAAGAAGGTGGAGCATAGGAGAAATAGATGTATGTTTGGGGAAGAAAAGAAAAAAAAAGAAAAAAAAAAAAAAAAGAAAAACTAGAAATGAAAATGAACTCAATGTTCAACAAAAGAGATCAGAATATAGAGGTACTGAAGGGGCCTGCTGGGAGTTTGAAATATGGGAACAAGCTCTATTATGCTGGGTCCCATAGACTGTTTGGGGAAAATCAAGGTGGATTTATGGGGAGGAGCACTTATAAACTGAGTCTGGAAACCTTATTTCAGCCATGCTGCTAATCTGATTCTTCCCTCAAGTCTGCTTATCCAGAAGGCAATGTTTTAAGATGTGTGGATGAAATACTGACGATCGTCCAAGAACCAGGGTCTCTGAAACACTTTCTTTTTTAGAGCTGTGTCTCAGCTGCTGTGGAAGTGCAACATACTAAAGTTTGCTTTTCTGGACGGTGCAGAAATGCCAACTTTCACATGATCTTGATATTGAAGTGCTGCATAATACCACATACTTGCAAGTTGAGACAGAAAATTCTTGCTGTTTTTGAATTGTCTGGATGAGGAGCTACAAGATCTGGTTTAGTAGCTTGTGGTAGCGGTGGTAATTTGTGAAAGTGTGAAGCATTTCCAGTGTAATACATCAGCTTTTTAGATGTTTTGAGAGATGACTCTACCTTATCATTTTGATAAACAGATGCATGTCAAGCTTTTTGTTGACTTTGGAAAGAAAAAAAATGCTCCTCAGAAAAGTTCTGAACCATAAAGGCTGTGCATCATGGCAAAGATTATTAGAAATATTTAGTTGGAACTCGCAGTGTCAGGAAAAGCACCACAAGTAAACAGAACAGAATAGAATCAAAGAATTGTTTGAGGTGGAAGGGACCCTTTAAGGCCACTTGGTCCAACTCCCCTGCAATGAACAGGGACACCTGCAGCTACATCAGGGGCTCAGAACCCCATTCAGCCTGACCTTGGGTGTCTGCAGGGATGGGGCATCCACCACATCTCTAGGCAACCTGTTTCATACTGAATACTGAAATGATAATTTAGACTGACAATAGACTGTCACATAAATTTTGTTCCACTGTATACTGACACGAATTTATTTGATGAACACTGTCTTTTTTTAATTTGAAGGTGAAATATGGTCACTATTTCTGAATGAGTTTGTATTATTCCAAAGAAATTCAGATTAGCTTCAAATATGTAAAATTTGAAGAAAATGCCCTCACAAGAAGTACACCCATTTTTCTCAGGCATCTCTGTGGGATATTTTCTGTCAGTGCCCTTTGGAAGTTTTTAGACAGAACTGGAAGAATCCCAGCTCGTTCCCTTCAGCCTCAGAAAGAGTCATCTTCCTAGAACTGTCTTTCCCAGCTCAGAAAGATGGTTTGGATATCTGTGATCTTATCCCAGCTTTCTTGACAGGCTGGGAAAACAGAGGTCTCCCAGGCCTTGAGTGCTGCAGATTAAGGAGAAAAATATTTCTGGGTTTAGTTCGGTCTCCAAATGGCTTCCACATGTTTCTCAACTCTTGCCTTTGCCATTCCCCAGAACTCTGTCTATCTATCTGCATCTGCCCTCATCTGACGTTAGGGGGCTGTGAGCCTCACATCCATCAGAATCTGCTGCACCTCACTAGGACTGCTAGTTATTGCTTCTTTGGGAGCCTTGGTGTTCATTTCCTACCTGAAGCTATTATTTTATTCTCAATTAAGAAGAGGAGAACTCACACACACCAGTTGGTGAGGGGACTTTGAGGGAACAAAAGCTTGGTGCTGCTTCTCAGCACCAGGAAAGTTCACCCAAAGTGCCTCACTTCCCTGTCACCTGCACACACAGCTCAGAGTGTCTCGGGAGAGGTCAGAAACATCTTCTGGATGAGAAAACAATAAGTTTGATGCATGGCATTAGAAAAAGTAACATCTCCATCTGTACCGTCTCTGTTCTGTATGTAATTCAAAATGATCAGCTTTGTGCCAAAGCTGGAACAGAAAGATAAACCGGCTGCTGCTGGCCCTTGTTCCCCTCCAGGGTTTGCACAGGTGGGAAGCTGGCATCAGCTCTGTTCTGCTTGAGCCTGTGAACCGCTGAGCTCCCTCCCTCCCTTCTCTTTTTTCAGCTCCTTCTCACTCATTTTTGTTCCACCAAGGAAAAGCTTTCCTTGTCACAGCAGGAATATACTGAGTAACAGTCGCCAAATATTCACCCTGTGTATGTCCTGTAGAAAGTGCTGAAGATGTTGTGCTTGAAGCCCTTTGATGGCATGTAATATTAAGCCAACATTGTTTTAGGAGTTTCTGTACACACATTTTCCCTCTTTGCTTCTTCGTCTCTGAGCATGATCCAGAAAGGCTCAGAAGCAGCTGAACTTGGCTTCAGCGTTTGCTATTTATCATGGGACCCCTTGGAGCATGCACAGAGAGGATTTATTACCAGTGCACCCTCCTATGTTCTTCATTGCTCTGAAAAGCAAGCATTTAGAGCTTATTTCCTCTCTTAGACAGAAGAAAATGTGGATATTCTTCTAACCTAGAACTCACCTTCAGTGTGACAGCCACACTCCATGCAGCCATTATGATATTTTGACAAGTGGATGTAAGTTTGTCACTGCTCAGGCAGACTGCTGTGAAAAGTGACTCCCAGCCAGGAGCACAGGAGAGCTGCACTCGAGGCTGTGGTGTATACAAAATTAGTAGTGTATGGGAAGTGAGAATCACTGATAATCCATTGCTGATTTGGGTTGCTTTTTGCATTTCTAGTAACCTCAGTCATGTATTGGTTTGTCAGAAGGGTGTTCATGGCAATGGATTGTCTCACTTGCACTGATACGCATTACTGTGCAATAAAATCATAAGAGTTAAAAGCATCTGGTTGTATGCCTTAGCAAATCTTCTCAGCTCATCCTAGTTTCTGCAAGCTGGCTGATTGATGGGCTAGGTACCACCGTTTGTGCAGCAGTTTCAAATACAGCTCCTGAAACATCAGCAATTGAATAAAAGAGACGTTTATGGAGCATTAGAGGAGTTTCAAATCTAAAACAGGAAGGAAAGTCTATAAAACTCCTTTTTCACTGTAGGCTGTCTTTGGTATTCAGTACTGAAACGGGTAAGAGATCCTCACCATATGGTCCATTCTGGCATGCACCTTTGGAAAAAGATACACTTGCAGAAAGTGAGATACACTTTCAGGGATCAGGTATCTCTAACGTGAAAGTCTTCTAGAATCATTAAGTTTGGAAAGGCCACTAAGATCATCTAGTCCAGACATCAATGCATCCCCACCAAGCTCTCTAACCATGTTTGTCAGTGCCACATCTGCACATTTCTTTAATTCCTCCAGGAACAGTGATTCTACCACTTCCCTGAGCAGCCTGTGCCAGTGCATAATCACTGTTTCTGGGAATAATTTTTTCCTAGTATCTTTTAAATTCATAAATACTCTTTCCTAAGAAAACAAACAAACAGACAGACAAACAAACAAAAAACAACTGTAAGCCCTATCTTATTTTGTACTGAAGATTCACAGGGAGAGCTCTCATATATAATAAATATAAATCTTTTGACTAAAGGATATTGTAAATACCAAATACATTCACAGTAAAAGAAACAATGGAGACCCACCATAAGCACCCATCTATCAATCTTGATTGCTCACATATCTGAAGCTCTTGCTTTTATTTCTTTTGATGCTGACGTTCCTTTTTAGTGAGCATTATTTGGAGTGACAGGGAAGTAATACAAATTCAAAAATAATTTATTATCTTTAAAGAGTAATGGTCATTTTCATTTTGAACAAACAAATGTCAAATAGTGGATGATATAAAGGATAATAATGCATGGGCAGACAGTCAGAAGAGATAGCTGTAATTAAATTCAAGTTCAGGATGACACTGAGCCAAGAGACAAAAAACTTGATGCTTTTAGGCAAGCTATCAGAGTCCACTTTACTATAGGATATACTGTTATTTGATGCCTTAGTCCTGACTGTGTCCCAAGCTGATTTCATAAACAGAAAACAGACACACACAAAAACAGAAAGAAAAAACAAACAAACAAACAAAAAAAAAAACCAAAAAAACAGAACAAAACAGACAAAAAAAGAGAAAACGTACAGGAGGAGGAGTCATACAGAAGTCACTCTTACCTGAGAGCTCAGGCAGCGAACAGCCCAGTGCTGTATAAGGCACATGCTGTGCTTCATGCTCAGTAGAGCAGCAACACTAGCAGAGAAGTTGTTCAGTGTCTGTGGAAGTAAATGAGATATGGAGAGAAGCATGAATTGCTAGTGGGGATGAGAGCTCTTCTCAGACTTTCACAAGACAAAACTTGCTAGATTCTATGGGACATACAGGCAGCTGTTTGTCTCCTCTTTTTGGCTCAGTTTTTAACTTTAAATACTTTCAACTTGGACATAGTTTAAGACACCAAACTGTAGTTTTGATAGGCAGACATCCAAGACCCAGTGGAGAGCAAAGCTTTGATGCAGTTGACCCATTTTGAAACAAATCAGTTTTTGGAACTCACTGATGACATGTGGTCTCAGCTCACTAGACTAAATATACATGTTTTTAGTACCAATTGGGATGCCCTTGCATATCTGAGTCACCTGTGACAGAGATGACACAAGACTTTCTGAAGACCCACAGACATCAAAACAGAAGGCTAGAAGCCCAGGGCATGCCAAATGGCCTTAAAAACTCCTGAGTTTTAGGAAACTGAATTGTTACTTGGATTTCCATTGACTGTAGATAGGGAGCCTGCACCTAGCTCACAGAATAACAGAATCACCGCTCTGCTAAGGTTGGAGGTAGTCAAGTCCAACCATCCCGCTCAGAGATGGGTCAGCTACAGCAGATCGCTTAGGGCCATGTCCTGACAGATATCGAGTATCTTGAAAAACAAAGAGGTCACAGCCTCTTTGGGGAGACCCATGCAATGAACAATCACAATAAAAAATATTTTTCTCATGCTTAAGTGGAATTTTCTGTGTTTTGATTTGTTCCCACTGCCACTTGTCATGTTACTGAGCACTACTAAGAAGGGACTGGATTTGTTCTCTTCATTCTTTCATACCCTCCAAGGTATTTATATAAAATTCCCCCCATCCTTCTCTTCTCTGTCCTTACTCTCTCATTAATGTCTTATGTTCAGCTTGTCCACCAGAACTGCTTCCACCAGTCCTTCTTTGCAAAGCTGCTTTCCTGTCTGTTGGCCCACAGTGTGTACTCGTACATGCTGTAATTCCTTTCCAGGCAAAGGTTCTGGCATTTCCCTTTGTTGAACTTCATGACATTTTTGTCAGTCAACTTCTCCAGCCTGTCAGATGCCCTTTGGATGAGTACCCATCTGGTGCATCACCTGCTCTTCCTACTTTTATATCATCTGCAAAGTTCTGAGGCTACATTCTGTCCCATCATCTAGGATCATCTATGAAGTGACATGTAGTATTGACCCCAATATTAACCCCAGTATTGACCCCAGGAGTAAACCATGAGTGGCTGACCACCAGATGGACTTTGTGCTGCTCATCAAAACCTCTGAGCCCAGCACACCAACCAGTTTTCAGTCTACCACAATACCCCATTGCCTGATGTGTATTTCATTGGTATGTCTCTAAAGCTGTTATGGGAGTTGTCAGAGAGGCCCCTAAATCCAAACAGCAGAATGGGGCCCACTTCTTCACAGGTTGTAAGGTAGTCAAGACACAGAGCTGCCCACACGCCTAGGAACCTCCATGTTGGTGTCAGTCCCACATTTGTAGTCCCTGCCACTGCACCTGAGAGCTCAAGTACCAGTGCACTGCTCTGGGCAGGCATATTCTCAGAGCACCAATTGAAATAATTTTTATAAAGCATAGTTGAAGTCAGGAGATAAAACCTGGGTTTCCAGGGTATAAAAAGCACTTAACAAAGAATGGATTACCTCTGATGGACAGTTCATTCTTCCCCCCATTTTTTTCTCAGGCATCCAGTATATATCAATTCAACTGACAACACCCAGAATGGGATAGATGATTTGTCCAATTCAAAATGGTAAATGTTACCTTGGATAGCCCTATTACTATGGCTGTAATAGATGTCTAAATCCTATTATTAGAGCTGTAAAGGGTCATGAACTGAAAAATGCAAGTTCAGATAGGGCTTGCTCAGGCATTTGGAAGCTTTGGAGCTGGAACAAAAAAAGCAGTTGTTTACTGTATTGCCTTACTTTACAAATGAATGGTGTTTGTGGAGCTCACATGTGTGTCCAGCATTTCTTGCCATTTAAGGATGCTTTGATGTAGACTTTGATTCAGGCCCATTTATAGCCACAACTTACTTAGCATCTGTCACCCAATTGATTTAAATAAGTAATTCACAGAGAAAAAACATAAGAAAACATGTGCTCATGCAATCACAGCAGATAATTCCTATCACACAAATATCTTCTCAGTAACTGTAATATGACAAACTCACTTCCCTACTGTTGAGGAAAATCATGAATTCTTAGCTCAAGTGAAGTAAAAAATATCTTTCAGAGCACTTAGTAGGATCAAGTTTTTTAATTTCTCTTTTATTTAGGATCTGGGACAATAGTGTTATGTGCATGAGTAAGCAGGCAATTGCAAATTGCAAAACAGATGTTCTCTTGACCTTCTTCCACTGGAATTCACTAGCTGAACTGGTTTGGGTCATTCTCTTCTTCATGTGTATAATCAGCAAAGAAAACTTTTAACTAAGCAGGCAGAAACATAATTTGGGCAGAAACATAATTTTAGTATTCCCAATGGTGTTGCTAACAACTGGCAGTTAAAATGGAAGCATATGAATCGCAGAAGTATTGCAACTTAATCCTTTCTAAATTCTGGGTAGTATTCATTATTGTCTTGCTGGCATTTAGCAGTTGGTATTATATTATTTGGGCTGAGAAATAACATCCGAGACAAAGTAGTTTGAATTCTGTTGTTTAATAATATATAATTGCCTAGACAGGACACTGAAAAAATGCAGGCAATAATTGTGAGTTCTTTACCCTGGCACTGCAAAAGAAATGGAAACTGCCTGAACATGATAATCCAGACAATCCTTTTAATCCTTAAATCCTACAGTACTTTTGTCCAGTAAAACACTTGTAAATTAAACATATGTCTGAAAGTTGTGTTGGATGTGTTCCTACCTGATTCCAAGAGTATTCAGTACTGAGCCCAAGAACATTTCACAATATATCCTGTGTCTTTTCACTAATGCCCGACAATCTCACAGTCTTATGGTTCTTTTTTACTACTTTGCAGTTCATGCTGATTTGTGCCACAGAATTGATTCAGATCGTATTAGCATTGAATCTTTCAAATGTGCCCTGAGGTAAATAATCTTATTTGCATTGCATGTTAGTAGTATAGATTCGAAACTGTTAAATAATTGCTATGAAATGGAGCCACAGAGCTGCCATATTAAGACTCTGTGTTGCATAGGAAAGAGATTTTGTAGTCTGAAGCAGATGAGAGTTTCTAAACATAAGGCAGTCCTGGGGATATAACACCTTGCACACAAGAAATCCTAAGAGGGCATTTTTAACAGGAATCATATTTGCATACTTGCCAACTGTTGCCCTTTCCCTTCACACACAGAGATTTAGCTGACTTGGCACATCTGTTTTTCTCTTGCTGTAGGCACTTCTTCCACCAAGGTGTCAAAGCTCATACTGCTGTGAGAAAGACTCAGCAGAAATATTTTCAAAGGTGCTGGGATTTAATAAAACATTTCTGAGAGTAACATCTGTCAGGTATTGATTTAGGGAGATATTTTTTTTTCTGAATAAACAGATCAGAAGTTGCTCAACAAAATCAAGACAACTTGCTCTTCCAGTGAGACACATTCCAGGCTGAGATTTTGTGTTGCATTGCAAAGCCATGTTCACAGTACTTGCTTTTTTTGTGGAAGGACATTATCCATTTCAAGAGGGCAAAAAAAGTCCATGAAATCACAGTGCTTCCTCTCCTTCAGCCCAAGGAATTCCATTAAGAGAAGAGATAGAACTCTTATGGTAAGCAGAAAGGGAATTTCAAGGCTATGAAAGTGGCTTTAGAATCTGCTTTCTTGAAAATTTTTTATATTCTTCAACACTTCCATGTAAGAAATAGCCCAGGATAGCCCAAGCAAAGAGTTTTAAAGAAAGAGCTGCTATAATTACATGGAAGGCGTTGCATTATGCAAATATTCCCTTTCATTTTGTTGAATTATGTACAAAGGGAAGTACACTGAATGTTGGTAGAAATGTTAGAACCTGACCTAGAATTAATTCCTTTATTATTGATCATAAGCTAATATAAAGAGCTCCAGAAGTCTTTTGCATTAAAGCACTGGATAACTGTCACAACATAATCTGTTCAGTGTTTTTTTCAAATCTACATGTTATATTTTATGTATATATCCCTCACTTTGGGCTTGCAAAACCTATGTTCTGGGGTATAGGAAGATGAAAAACAAAACAGTAAATAAAGAGGCAATAAACTCTCCTTACTGGGAGAAGAGTATTTTCGTATATCACTGAGCTGCAGCATCTCTCAGAGACAGTGGTTCTTCTCCCCTTAGAACCAAGCTAAGAATTTAACTAGGAACTGTGGTTTAACTGTTGTACTGGTGAGCACTGTTAGGTACACAGAACTCTATCTACTGGCTCTCTTCTTACCCTAGGAGGAACGTGTGGGTGAGTTGTTCCTCCTTCATTTCTTCCCCATAATCACTTGCCAGCTCTTTTCCTAGGGCATACATGTGAGCCCCAGACATCTGCTTCAGTAGTAGAATGTACCTCATCAACATTTACAGATGAAATAATAGAAAGATTAAGAGGAGGACTGGTCTTGGTGCTGAAAGATGCACCCCCAAGATTTCTAGTAATCAAGGTTGAAGGACACCAGATGACCATCTAGCATGATATGTATCCTAAGCAAGAAAAGCCAGATCTCTTGGATCTGATTAAACATGGGCTTTGAGAAGGGCATGTATCCCTGGCTGCAAAAAAATGAGGTGACAGAATTCAATGTCTTCTTTATACCGGTGGCTAAACACATTCACTCTTAGAAGCTTGTCTAATTTCTCATTTGAATTTGGCTTCACTTCCAGCCACTAGTTCTTGATATGCCTTTCTCTGCTAGATTAAAGAGCCATTCAATATCTGGTATTTACTGCTCGTGAAGGTTCTTACTATAATCAAGCTGTCTTTTGATCTGCTTGATAAGATAAACAGATTGAGCTCTTGTTGTTCCCTCTCTTTTTTTTTCCATCTTCCAGCCATCAAAACATATTTGTGGCTTATATCTATATCATCTGTATTTCCATATCCTTTTAAAATCCTGACATCAAGTCTGTATACATTATTTCACATCAGTCCCAATAATGTCACATGCAACGAAAAGTCACTTTCCTCCTACTCCTCACTATTCTGTTTAAGCTGACAAGAATTGAATTAGCACTTTTGCCTCTGTGTTGTATCAGAGCTTATATTAGTTCATTTTCCCTATACGCCAGTGTGACTTTCAGTCAGTGTCCTCTTTCTGAAAGAATGGTCTGTGCTTCTTGTTTATAAATGGATGATTTTGCTTTTTTCCTAGGTTTTAGCCTACCACAAATGAGATTAACCTATCTTTTTTTTTTGGCAGCCTTTTTAATTCTCGTGAGAGTATTGAATATGATCAAATTTCTTGCCATGCCCTACAAGAACTATTAGAAGTAACGCTGTCTGATAAAGATTTTATTTTTGAAATTGCGAGTACCAAGCTAAGCCATAAACACTTTATTGATATCATAAGGAGCTCCTTTCTAGATCACAATGTTGTGATACTAAGCCTGCCACTTTGTAGAAATCTGAATAACACCACATCTTTGCAATTACTACTGTCATTAGAACTTGTAATCATAACAAAAAAATGAAATCAGAGTTGTGTGATAGCAGCTGGTTCCTTCAGATATATTGTCTGTCCTCTATTACACTGCTATATCTTAATTCTACATGCACTTGTTCTTAAGTCCACTGCTCTGCTACTTTGCCTATAGCAGATGTACTTCAGTGGCTCTACAACTTTCAGGTCAGCCCATTGCACTGTTGGATATTAGCAAAGAAGAAACAGTTTAATGATCTTGCACATTCCACTGAGCTTGCAAGCTTTATTAGGAAATTACACTGCTGATGAATGTAAAATACAGTCACCGTCTCTTAATTGCAAGCAGTAGACAGTTTAGAAATATTTGTCAACCGTCGTCAAGTAATGGAATACAACGTATCTCATCCATGCACTTCATAATTCAAACACCTAACTCTATTTCATTCCATGTTAAGCCTGGAAAATATTTTTCAGCTTCTGTGCATTTCCAGCTTTACTATTAAAATTTCTGTTTCTCATGTAGTCTATATCAGCACTGGGATTACTTTTGCTCCAGAAATGGTAGTTCCCTCATACTGTCCTCTAATTCAGATAAAATAGGCTTTCCCCAGTTCTGATCACTTTCTACTGATTACCTAGACTTGCTGCAGAATGCATAGTTTGCTCGTGGCACACCAATCTCATGACTGGACTTGTTCTTTCAATATACTGCTGGATGATGGCACATCGGGCTCACATACTTCCTGAAGTTATCAGGTGAGCATTACAGTGTGCTACTTGTGTATGCCCTGTGTAATGAGTTTTAGCAAAAGCTGGGAATTTAATCTAGTTTACCACTTGCAATAGGGATTTTACCTAACCTGCAACACATTGCCACACGATTTTTAGCTTACACATTATACTGTGATAATCTGATTATGGGTCCCACCTGAGCTAACTTCTAAAGTGAGATTAAATTTGAAAGTACGATACTCTAATTCATGCATCCGTGTGGAACTGCCTGAATATGAGCTCTACTTACATCAGAGGCAGCCCATGCATCAACATCCAATGCCATTTTGTGTGCAGTAGCTGAGACATCTCCACAGAAAAGACACAGGAATTTGGGGAGACTCAGTCTCCCTGCACCATCAGCTGGAGGCTGATGCTTCTCACCAGCTGTCCCAGGTGTCTATTTGTGTGACTGCATGTAGACCACCTCCATTCAGACCTTCCACCAGCAAAGACAAGAACAAGATCAAACTCACACAGCAGGAGATCCTTCGTGGATGGACTCAGATGCTTAACAGAGGGGTCTAGTTGCTCTTGTATGTTCTGTGCAGCCTCCATCTATCAGTCCCAAGGGGCTCCCAAAAGCCAGGCCCATAGGATTATCCTAGATACCCAGAGACCTTGAACTATTGAAGGCAACTGAATCCATGCTGGTATTTGGCCAGGTGAGTAACTCTCCAGTTTTTACTAACTTAAAAACTCTTACACTGACTACAGCAGGATCATGGGCATCTGATTTATTGGTAGAAGCCTAAATTTTGGCCGTGGACAGCTAAACTAATTTTTTTTTGGTTTTGCACTGATTTTTGTCTTTCTGTTTTCTTCCTGTTGGCCTGCAGCTGATGCTTTCTATTTTCTTATATTTATTTGAAAAGCTTGTCCTCTCCTACTGAGGTAATTGCCAAGATGGGCTAGTCCTCTGAGATAGAATTTATTCTTTTTAACTCAGTAGGCTGGATTTAGAAACTTTTGTTGACAGATCTCTCATGTCTCTTGAAACCCATCCATTTCACACTGATCATATGCTTTTTTCCTTTGGATAATATACTTTAAAACATTTCAACTACTTTCTCTTACCCCAAAGATTAAAGCTGTGGGAAGGATTTTACCATTCTACAGCTCTACTCAGTCATGCAGTAGCACTTAAGAGGTCAAGGCAAAGTCCCGTGACTTTAAAAATTCAATTCAGTATTTGTACCATGACAGTGGATGTAGGTCAAAAAGATAATTTCATTAAAGTGAAGTTCGATCTTCAGTCAATAAGTCCATTGATTTAATGAAGATTTCTGCCATACCGACTTCCACAATTCTTCAGTTGTCAAGCCATTATTTTCAACTTATCTCTTATGACAACATAAAGCATTTGAGGAAGCATGAAATGTAAGTGCATTTGATCTTATACGTGATATCAATCTCAGATGATTTACCAATAACTCTTTAGAAAGTGCACTTTCTTTTTTTCTTCTTGTCCTGTTTTTTGTTTGCTGTTCCCATCAGTAAGACAAGCAAAGAATTGAATTTTGCACCTGAAACTGAGATGTCCCATGCAACTGGGTCTTCTTTCCTTCATGCTTTTATCTCAGTGTCTTGAAACTGTCTTTACTCTTTCACTCAGAATTTCTACCTTCTGTACAATCAAAGACCTTGTTCTAAACACACCCACTGAATCATATGAGTGGAGATACCAATCAGTCTGTATCTGTTTTAGGGCATTTTGTTCTTGTGTCTATCTGGCTGAGGATAATGAGCTCCTGAAAGGTCAGAATGTGAGACTTTGAATGGAGCTGTGCAGAAAATAGTTATAGTGGGAGTATGGTAAGTCCTTCCACAGGCAAAATGCATTTCTGCATTTAGTATAATAACTGCTAGTGAGGGTTGAAAGTTTTGTAATCAACTGAAACACACAGTGATACTCAGATCACGTGTAATGCAGACATACATAAAAGGCAGATTGTCAACACTCAGTTGAAATTAGAAACCTATTATCTTACTGATATATATATTTTCTTTTTAAAGAAGGTGAAACATTGACTTTTCATTTACAGGCAAATTACTTGGTCATTTACACTGATTTTGTCACATGTACATGGAAGAAATTCCACTGTAAGACAGTGTTGACTGCAAGATGGTACCATTTTGTAACTCTCTCTTCCAAACTCTGTCCTTTTGAAAATATGCTTTGGCAGTATAACTTCTGCTTTGTTCTTGAAGAAAAAAAAAAAAACAACCAAAAATGAAGCTATTGGTATTGTCTAACCCCAAATCTGTCAGAATCAATGCTAGAGGTTGGCAGAGTTTACTCCATAATTTTGTGTTCAGATTTCAGTATTGTAGCTCTGAAATTATACTTTAACTCCACTCCAGATCCACTGAGTAACTTTGTAGGTAAATCACAATTCTGCCCTACGTTACTCTTCGCAAAAAAGAACTCTTCTGTATAATATATGACTCTAGACTGCAGAAGCCCCTACAATGTACAAAAGAGAAAATAATTATGTTTTGTATTGATTTACAAGTATAACAACTTCATCTACAACTATTCTCCAGATATGAGAAATATGTGAAAGGAAAAAGCCCATTACAAATAGTTTTAATGTGTAGAAAGTAATCCTCTCTAGTTATATGAAATAAAAGCTGCTGAGGACAATTTCTAGAGAACTTCACTAACCCCAACATTCATCCAGAAGGTTGCTCTTCTGGCTCTCAGGGAGAAGTCCCTGTTTGTCTCTGGGATGCAGAATTAAGGAGTAGAAGTCATAAAATATATTTTGTGAAATCACCTTTAATCGTGCATTTCATCAGCCTTACAGATGGCTGCCTCTTACAGAGGTGACCCAAATGTCACCCTTACTCTTTTACATTTTGAGGTGCCTGACTTAAAATGCTTTTCTCATTTCTTTGTATGGTGGCAACTAAAGAAACTTATATCACACCAAGAAAAAAATGATCACAATCATGACATGATTTGTTAAACAGACATTTGACAACTCATTCTTAATCTCTTTTTCACAACCTCCACAGTCATTAAAAAGTTGCTATAAAATGTAGCTATCTAATCTTCCCTTCTGCATTGACAAAAATGGGGATTCTGAGGCTTCATTTGACTCCACACTTGATTTTTGCCTCAAATGGCAAATCTATTTCATAATTAGCAGCACTTCAAAAAAACCCTCACCTTTATGATTGCAAACTAGGTGCTACATTCCCCATATAAGTGGATGCTAATTAGAAGAAATTTTAACCTCCCAATTACACAAAATCAAAGTTTACAGGTTTGCAGGAGGAAACATGCCCACATGAGAAGACACTGATTAACACAAACTCTGTGCCAAGCACTTTTTAATCTTTTATTCATTATTTGCAGGACGCTGGGGAGTCTGACCTTAGAATTTTTCCTTTAATTTTCAATGGTAAAACAGACTTCTCCATATTTCCCACAGAACATTAGATTAATAATGATTTTTTTTCCCTCATTTTTGTCACAGCATTCATTCAGGATGTTAAGAAATGAAAGAAATTCTGCTCAGTAGCACTGATATGTGTATATAGGTGATCCTTGTAATTTTTTACAGATTCAAGGTTAATAATGTGTGGCTCAAATCTAGCTAGGCTGCCTAGGGAAGGAAAGGGGCCATACCTACCTGTGTTCTACATATGTTCTACATATTCTTCACCTTTACTTCTCCAGTGCTGCAAAACTGCTGGCAATTGCTTCTCTTTAAGACATCCCTTTCTTTCCTTGTATTGTTTGCCCTTACTTCACTCTTTACATCAATCCAGACCTACTGCTGTAATGCTTCTCAGGCAACATGATGTTGTGAAAATGGGTTCACGTTGTTTCACACCTGTTGGATTCATATTATTTCACACCTCTCAGTAGATTTTACACAACAGAAAATCAGAAAATCGAAACAAAAGCTGTTTTTTCAAATGAAAATTAGGTAAGTAAAGTGGTTACATTGCTTTGCTTTATCTTTTTACTACTTATGCAGTTGGTTCTTTCTATTCTCTTTCAATTCCCTCCCCTCAGTTTCCTCTATCTTTATTACCTTATATTCAGAATGTAAGAGGACAAATCCCTCAAACTGTTTGTCTCGTTTGTGAGGATGACTTTTCTGAAATAAACTTCTTTTCAGTCCTCTCAGAATTCAAGCCACATTTCAAGGCCTAGCCAAAAGCCAGCAGGATGTTTATGAGAAAGTCAGCTAGATCCTGCCTTCTAATTCCAGCAGGAAGAAATCTGAAAAGGGGAATTTCCTCAGCATCTCCATCATCCTGCATGAAATTGTTTCCTTACAACATTTCTTTCCCAGGGATTCTGTGGACAGAGAACCTTCACTTTGCAAACTCTTGCAAGAGGAAATACTGAAAAAAAACCCATCTCTTGCCCTATGAGGATATTGTGCGAATCGCTGTAGAGTCATAAATGATTACAAACATAAGCAGTTTGTCACAGTCCATTGCTATGTTATAATATTTTCAAGCTATTCTTAGGTATCTTTGTTCTACTGAGGCACTTTATTGTAAACCATTTCTTTTTATAATTTGTACTGCACTTCTAGCTTGTATCATGATCAGGGACACATGGTGCCAGGCTCTGACCTCAAGGAATTTACAGCATAGGTTACATATTTCAGCTGTAAATTCTGTCCTGGCACCATCAGCCACCACAAAGACATATGGCTGTGTTTTCACCAGAACTGTGCTCAGAACTTTTTTTTTCTTTCTTTCTTTTTTTTTTTTTTGTGATAAAACCCTTTGAACAGAGCAGGGAGATGTCACAAGCCATACTACCATGTGAGCAAATAGCTGGTCCTGTTGAATAGAATAAAATCTCTTTACTGTGCTTTATTTTCTTTGAGGTTTTTTCGGGGAAATGTACAGCTTGTTAGAAATTGTACAGATTTGGCTTCAAGAAAATGACCTAAAAACCTGGCTTTCCTATTGATTTCTTGAATAGCTAAATAACATATTGAGGAAATAGGCCTGGTGTTGTAGGTCAACACTTCGCTGAACATGAACCAGCAGAGTGCCCAGGTGGATAGTTGAACTGGACGATCTTAGAGGTTTTCTCCAGACTTGGTGATCCTATGATTAACGGTTCCTTTCCTGTAGTGATAAAAATAATGTGTGAAAACCTGCCACACTCTCTGAGGAAATCCCTAAGTTGCTGAAGACTGGGACACTCCACAATCAAGAAAGCCACCCACAAGCCCTACAGATATTCCCAGGTAAAAAAGCAAGGTAGTGGTAGGCATCCCCGTCCACTGCAGGGGATGGAGGAGCTGACATTTAAGGGTCCCTTCCAATTCAAATAGATTCTGTAGTTTTATTTAATCCTGTGAAATAATGGCCAGTGAGCCACTTTGTGTTATCCCTTCACTCATAGCTTACATCAATAGCAGCCCATTTCCTTCTAAAGAGCTGACCCAGGATCTAAGAATCCTCTTCCCTGGTCCATTATGGAAATGTCATCTGTAAAACACTTCAGTGGTTCAAGTCTATGACATAGTTCACCTATTTGGTCTCCAGTGTGTTGTGTCTTCCTCAACACATCTGAGAGAAGAGATGAGGTCTGATCTTTGCCAAAGAATAAAAAAATCTTCTTTCAGTTATTTTGGGAATCTGCTATGCCTCTGAAATACGAGATTGATAAGGGAAGTTTTGAGTACAGAGCCTAAGCTGAAAAAGCCAAGCATAGTAGTCCTTTTCCTTTTGATCAAATGGGGAAGTACCACAGTACTTATGAAGTGAACATCTAATTTGCATTGTAATGAACAATGCCAGTAATTAACTCACTGGCTAATATGCTATAAACTTAGCTGCAGCTAATGAATGCAAGATGAAACTTGTCCCTGATAAATTATTTGTTGGTGTTTGATATACTTCTTCATGACATCAAATCTGAATCATTTTGCACACATGAATCTGTATTAAAATTCTACAAAAACGAAATATTACACGCACAGATATTTCGTCTTTTCATAAGCTCTGAAATCTTCTCACTGAAAAGTGATTTTTTATGTCATATCTTTCAGTGAATATTACAGATCCTCTTTTCCTACTCCAGTTGAAAATATTGAGTGGCTTTGAAAATACAGAAAGGCAAGTCAGTCACTTCAAACAATACAGAATTTGTCTCCTGTTATTAAACAGTATAAATAGGTAGCAGAATGAATGTTAGAGGTGCGAGAGGTCAGTGATATTCAGGGAATGGAAGGGGCTGGATGTACTAAACTTGCTCCCACTTTTCACAAGATGATATTTTGAATCATTGAATGGTTTGTGTTGGAAGGGACCTTTAAGATCATTTAGTTCCAACCCCCTGCTATAGGCAGGGACACTTCCCTCTAGACCAGGTTGCTCAAAGCCCCATCCAGCCTGGCCTTGAATGCTTCCAGGGAGGGGGCATCCACAGCCTCTCTGGCCAACCTGTTCCAGTGTCTCACCTCCCTCACAGAAAAGAATTTCTTCCTAATATCTAGTCGTAAATCTACCCTCTTCCTCTTTAAAGCTATTTTGTCTTATCCTCTCACTACCTACTCTTATAAAAAGTCCCTCCCCAGCTTTCCTGTAGGCCCCCTTTAGGTATTGGAAGGTCTCCTCAGAGCCTTCTCTTCTCCATGCTGAACAGCCTCAGCTCTCTCAGCCTGTGCTCATAGGAGAGGTTCTCCATCCCTCTGATCATTTTTGCGGCCCTCCTCTGGTCCTGCTCCAACAGCTCCATGGCCTTCTTGTGTTTGGGGACCCAGAACTGGATGCAGTACTCCAGGTGGGGTCTCACAAGATCAGAATAGAGAGGCAGAATCACCTCCCTTGACCTGCTGGTCACACTTCTCTTCACTCAACATGGAGTGCTGACATCCTCGTCTTTTCTGTACTGCCATCAAATTTTAAAATGAACCAAAGAATTTAAGCTGCATCAATTTCACTTGAGGCCAGGAGGGTTGCAAAGAAGGGTCTGAGTAGATTCTACAAGCATTATTCCTGACAATGGATGGAGTTTCAGATGATCTCAGGAAACTTAAAGAACAATTGCAATAAAGTGTTCCCTCCTATTGCAACAGCCAGCCATAAGAAGTTTTCTCTCTAAATGCCAGTTGCTCACCTTAAAAGTTAATTAACAAAGAAGAGCTTGCTTGAACTTGATTTGTTCACTTCTTTATGTAAGTGACCTTAGAGGGTTGCATAACCCAATACAACACTGTGATTCACTGTAATTCTCTACCATATTTAGTCTTATTAGCAGCTATTTGAGAATTGCTGCTGCTCACTCTGGAGAGACATCATTTATAGTGCTATATAAAGGTCTCTACATTTTTGCCTCATGAAAAGAATTGCTGCAGCTTTCTTATCTGTAATGCAACCCAGAATAGGAAACACTCATTGATTTTTGAAGAGGTGTTTCAGTGTGGTGACCTCTTCCATGTTTTCATTTTAAGTGCAACTACAGCACAGAATACTAGGAGAGGAGGTATGAGCTGCAAGGGAGAAATCATATACTTGTTTTTCTTTCCATTTAATGAGAGAAAATCTTCCCAGTTTTCTAAATATAATAAGCACACACAAGAACTCATTCAATTCTTCACTGAGTTCAAATATCCACCATAGATACTCCGACAGCAAGGACAGTATTCTGAGAAGCAGAGTGACAGATGAATTTCCATCTGTAGTTTCAGCACTTCTAGAAGAGAAGAACAAGCAGAAAACAGATTCTTACTTACAGCATTATGAAATTGAAATCAGGAAATAGATCCTTTGTCTGTCCTCCTGCACTATGGTATGACTGTCATTTTCCAAACTGTTGAAAGAGCCACCCTCTGTCTTGTACCTGTCTTGTACAAGTGACAGAGAAACAACATGATTGGTGCTAATGCCTATTTATCAAGAAAAAGCCATAATTTTTGCTGCTTTAACATGTATTTTTTTAGTTATCTCAAAACCTGAGGTAATTAAATTCACCAGTCTTGATGCTGTGCTAGTTTAATAGTAAAACATTTCTGTTTGAAAAAGTAAACCCTTCATCACAGTGATTGCTTTTGTTATTAGTATTTTTACACCTACCTTCCCCCTGGAGTCAGGGAATGCCATTTTCCTAGCCCCTCAAAGCAAGCCTCAAGCAGGCTCTGCAGGCTTCTCCATAAGTTGCATCACTTTCAATATGAGAAACATTAGAAAATCCTGAGGAGAGCTAATTTCATACAAGGCTAAAAGCTCCCATGAAAATCTACTGCCAAAAGTAATATTTGAGGGTGGTAAACACTTCCCAAGGAGAAATCAGCACCTTTGAACATTTTGGCCTATTTTCTTTATAACTTCTTCTTTCTCCTGCAGAAAATGAAAAAAGGAAGTGTATAAACTGGAGAGATATCTATACTTGATGCTTTGAAAATGAATTTTTTTTATTCTATATAATCAAGTTATATCTTCTCTTCTGCTATATACAATGTACATAAACCCCAAAGCTACAGAAACTGCTTGGTAGCTCTTATGAAACTTTTAAAAGGCAGTATTTATATTTTACAATTCTTATTGTACATTTTTAGTGGATTATTTGTACCACGTCCAGTGTCACAGGTGCTTTTTTTCAGTCTTGAGGAATAAAATTGAAGAAGCTATATGAACGGATCTGGGATATTTTGGTAGTAAAAAGAGGCTGATCAATTGCTAACTATTTCATCTCAGGATGAACTTGCAGTAAAAACTATGGGAATTCCAGAGTAATGACCTTGACAGTACATTATGTGTCGTGGTGATCAATTATTCCACAGTATGGAGTACTGTGTTCAGTTTTGAGCCCCTCACTACAAGAAAGACATTGAAGCCCTGGATGTTTTCAGAGAAGGGCAATGAAGTTGGTGAGGGATCTGGAGGACAAGTCTTATGAGGAGTGACTGATGGAGCTGGGATTGTTCAGTCTGGAGAAGAGGAAGCTCAGGGGAGACCTCTCTACAACTATATGATCACAGAATCACAGAATTGTAGGGGTTGGAAGGGACCTTGTGATCATCGAGTCCAACCCCCCTGCCAAAGCAGGTTCCCTACACCAGGTCACACAAGTAGGCATCCAGGCAGGTGAAGGGAGGTTGTGGTGAAAGGCAGAGGTCAGGCACTTCTCTGACATAACTAGCAATGGGACCAGAGGGAATGGTCTCAATTTGCACCAGGGATGATTCAGGTTGGACGTTAGGAAATACTACGTCTCTGAGAGTGTTCAGGCACTGGAATAGGCTGCCCAGGCAGGTGGGGGAGTCACCGACCCTGGAGGTTTTCAAGGGATGTTTAGGTGTTGTACTGAGGGACATGGTTTAGGGGGAAATATTAGTGATAGCTGGCTGGTTGAACTGGATGAGCTTAGAGGACTTATTCAGCATCAGTAATTCTGTGATTTTCTGGTAGAGAAATGTCAAATAATCCTGCAGGGTACGCATACAAATGTACTGTGGTTCTTAAAACCCTCTATTTTCAAGGTGGATTTTGTTTCTAGAAATTAGATTTGCCCAAATCAACAGGGAAACAAGTTTGTCATTGTTCTAAGAACATTACACTACAGCTAAGATGTAAGATGTAGATCTAAGATGTTGCCATGTGCTTTCACCCATCGTAAAACTTCCTAAATTCATCTTCATCATGTCCTGAGTTTCCTGTAGTCAAATATAACAATATGATAATGAGTATAGATGAGTCAGGCTGAAGGACTGAAGAGGTGATAGATAGTATGGAGTGATGTTCAATCACCACCTTTTATCAAAGACTTCTACAAACTAACTTGCCTCTGTTGTTACAGCTGCTCTTAACTCTTTGAGCCTACAAGTTCTCACCATAAGTATGTTGCTTCTGTTCAGAGATCTTGCACTGCCTATCTGCCTATCTCCTTCAAGGAAGAAGTCAACATCACAGGATCAAAGCAAATGGGAAGCTTGAACAGGACATTAAGAAATACATTGCTACTAAGAAAGTAATGCAGCATCAGAAAAGCTCCCTGAAAGAGGTTGCATGACCTCTATCCTTGGAGGTCCCCAGAACCTAGATGGATGAAGCCAATACTTATTCTGCATAGGTATATGCCTGTAGGAAGCATGGGCTGTATGACCTCCAGAGGTCCCTTCTAACATTTCTATGTACTATTGTATGAAATATATGTTTAGCATCTTATAACTAGACGACTCCTCAACACCTCCTCTTTCCACTTTTTTTTATTTTTTTTTTTTAATGGAACAGAGGATACTCAGGTGCTCATTACACATTGTTCATCAGAACATCAGAATGCTAGGCTAACATTTGCAAGCAAAGAACAGTGACTTGATTAGATTGCTGTCTCCTTTTAGATTTCAGTGATGATCTCTGCCTAATGCTGTGGTTTTTTTACTTCCTTAAGGCTGTACAAACTTTTTCCTCATTGAAGATATGCTTGTATAGCAAGAATGCCTGTGGAATGTAACTGCCCCTTCCTACAATCCTTTAGGCATGCATATGAGGCAGAGTATGTTTTTAATGGACTGTTATTTAACTGCAAGTGCATATAAATTTGAAGATGACATGAAGCAGATAAGTGTGTAGGCACTCTGGAGAGCAGATTCAAATTTCAAATTAATCTTAAGAAACTGAAAAAAAACAGTCTGAAATACGCAAAGTAGAATTTAGTGAAAGGGAATGCAAAAAGGTCCATTAAGGAAGATAAGTGAGGGTGAAGTGGGGAATGAGGCAGCAGGTACCAGTACTACTGGATGTAGTACAACAGACGGAAAATAAAAGTAAACAGTGAAACCCTGTCAAGTAAAAGAGACAACTCTAGATCCTTGTTATCATGAGAGTAATACACAAGACACAGGAAGTAATTATTCTGCTCTATTTGGTATAGATGCAGCGACAGATGGAATAGTGGGTCCAGTTGTGATCCTTATATACTGAAGAAATATAAAATTACTGGAGCTTACAAGAGAGATAAGAGACACTGAAAACATAATTTAAGAGGAAAGAACTAGGTTTGTTGAAGGTGTCTTTGATTATGCAAAAGACTGCTGTAGGGATGGTGATGATTCACTGTATTCTGCTATGTCTCTATGAAACTACTACTGGAAAAGGTTTGAGAAGGTCTGTTTCCTTTCCATTGCAGATGGATGGACTGCATGGTCACTTCAGATGTCTTTCCTCTAGCTTTCTGACATACAATATGCACAGTGTTTCAGACATGACCACAGTACATTCTAAGTAGTTATCTTGCTTATTTTGCCACTTTTACGGGTAATTGTTTGGGAACAAGGTGAATGAAGCGATTAAAACTGAGGGCCAGAGGGCAAAGAAACACTGCCAGAAAACCCCGCTCAGACTAATTCTGATGGCTCTATTTAAATCCTTCTTTGCTTGACACCTCATACCAACATACTGCATCAGCCCCAGGACATATTACGTATTTCTGAGAACTGCTTAAATCAGGCTGTCAAACTCCATTCCACTCACATAAGGAATACATAGTTCCCACTAGCTCTCTGATATCCCTTTTGCTGAATTCCTTTGCAGATCCTAAAGCAGCTTCAGAAAGAGTGGATGTTCCTATGAAAAGATTTAGTATTTGCAGAATATACTTTAAAGCTTTAGGAACGTGGTTTCCATCAAGTCTGAGAGTGCATAAATATACGTCTTATTGTTCCAGTTTATCAGCAATGAGTTATCAGCACAGAGAGAGGAAAACTTCTGGAAATAAAGTTCTTTGCATTAAAAGTGTAATCTAAACTCTTGCACAGGCTTCATTTCTATGGTATTGCGTTGTGACAGATGATTTACTATATTTTATTCTTTCTGCATTCCGTCAACTGCTCCATCCCATGAGGAAGGGAAGCATTATGTATAATAGATTGAAATTTGGGATAGTAAGTTGAGCAATGCATAAGACTCAAATGATTGTGAGTCTGCCTGGTTGCAATGCTCTGCTAGAGTATACTAACTCACCAAACCTCACCAGCAATGAACACTGCTTTCATTATACTGTGAAAATCTGATGCTACTTTCTTCTTGACCTACTTTGTACTTAAATGGCACAATCTGTGGAAGCAGAGACACCTACAACAGATGATGAAACAAAAAATGTTCCCAAGCTTTTGCTTTTTTAAAAGAATTTATTTATATGGCAACATATTTATAGTACTCAAAAGGCAACCACCCAATTTCAGAAGTCTTGTGCTGTTTTTTTGTCGCATCTTCTAATTACAAAACAAATACTTCTCAATGAAAAAATGAAATTTCCCACTGAAATTCTCTCAGCAGAAGAACACAAAGACAAACACACTTTTTCCTTCTTCAGGTGAAATTTAGTCATCACTGATTTTTACTGATTCCCTGACAGGTTTTCATCCTTATGGCTAGTACTGTTTTTATTTTGGACAATTCTCTTGTGGGTTGTCCTTCAGAGCACAGACATTTCATAAGCATCAGAGATGAGCATCCTTGCACTTACTTTTGCTTTTACCAATGGCTGTTGTTGTTCAGCGTATGAAGAACAAGAAACTTACTACATCTTCAGGGTAGAAACCTCAGAAAACCACTGGGTCCTGTTACCTTTGTACAGCAGGTTGGGTTGCCTCAATAGGTCCACAGCATTTACTTCTACCTCAAGAAATCTTGTAATTTTGACCTTTCTTGCCTTATTTTCTAATGCACAACAGAAACAACAGGTTGTCAGCTGTAGAAGGAGAAAAATATCATGAATTTTCAGATTATGGCTTGGCTATTGTACCTCCCAGCAGCTGCAATGCTCCCAGCAAATGAGACAGTTTATAGTATGATGCTGTGGAGTCACGAGAGAGAAACTGATTCCCACGATGGGATTTGAGGGAAAAAAGTAGAAGAAATGCAGATTGGGAAGAGGTAGAGGCTTTGGAAAGGTGACAGGCTCTGTGGTAAAAGGTTAAAATACTGTGGCTTTAAAACAAGCAGTAGCATAGAAGAGAAAACTGAGGCAAACATGAGAGACAGGAGATCAAGGAGATGTTTGGAGACATATGAATGGCAAGAGCAAGGAACTTCAGGTTGAAGTACCAGAAATTATGATGGGCTATTGCAGGCCAAAGGCAGAAGTAGTATCACTGGAGGTACTGGGAAAAATGGTCTCTTTTTGTTTTATCCTCACCCTTGTATGGGAACACAGTGGAAAAACCCGATCCACTATACCATCATGCTTCTATCACATACAGCAATGCTGTTCAGCTAGTAGAAAGCCCTGTCCTGGGTCACTACATCTAGCTGATGTGGAGATTTTCATCAGCAGAGCAGGGCATGACATGCTGAGAGCTTGTATATCTCTAGAACTGATGTCAAATAGCTGATTAATAGTTAAGTGCATTTTGTTCCATCAATAGAAAGCAACATTTCCTTCTGTTCAGCCTGGTTTCTTTCCCTGACTGTTGTGATATATCTGCGCACATTTTCTAGTTCATTAAATTGCATGAGGGCTTTGATATAGTTGGGCGAACAAAGAATTACAATTAAGAATTTGTGACTTTTTTTTTTTCAAAATCACTGTTCCACCAACGTTGCAAAGTAGGGATTGGTAAAAGCAGAAGAAATTGTTAAAAACAGGCTTTGATTCTCAAATTCTTCAGTCTGGATAAGAGTGTACGCAACACTTCATTATGGACATACCTTTCTTCATTTACTCATTCCTGCACGTTAGCCAAAGCTACGCTACAGCTCTGTTCAACAGGAGGTATCCTGAGTTTTCCTCTTTCTAAGCACAGTTTCAGTATGCTACCACAGTGAACCAGAAATACCATGATCTCAGCACGTAGAAACCCCCTTCTCTTGCAGTCAGACAAGTAGCAATACACTTTTCAAGCAGACCAACCTCCTTTAACCAAGAGCTCATCTTCCTTCCTACCTTACCCACTGTTCTCATGCACCCTCAGCACTTTCTGTAGTCCAAGTTAGTCCAGATAGAATGATATTTTTCCATGCTTTAAATGAGTTCGCTTGGAATGGCTCATAATAAGGAAAAATACACCAAGCTGCACTGACTGAGAGCCTTTAGGTGCTCTTTGTTCAAATTATGTCAGCAAAATGAATGAAAAGTTGATGTGATTTCCCCTCTCTTCAGCTGACTTCAATTCATCCCTGAATAGTGATAAATCATTGGCAGAAACTGGTTTAAGTATTAATGTACCTGGAGGGCAAAGCTGGTTTGCAGTCCTGTCATACTGTAATTTGCAGGGGGAAGGGTGAATGAGTATGTCTGTCACAGGAGAGCATTCTGGTCCTTCATCTTGATCTGTAAGGTCCTCCCCTCATCCTCTTTCATGTGACACAGAATTTGGCCTTACAACACTGTATGCTCTGGCATGTTAATTTAGGGCCCATCAGATCTCTTTCTCTCCCAGTTTGGTCTCCCTATGCAGCCACCGAGAGATGGTAATTGGAGCACCAAAGCACAGAACAGAGATTTGAATGTAGCTCCTACTTCTTCCCATTCCCTCCCTGTCAGAGGCCACAGCTTTGCAGCATTGGCAAAGAATGGCTTAATCAGTCTCTTGGACTTCAGTTTGGAAGGAAGTGTCTGTGCCTGTTGTCATCATTGCAGTTCTCAATGCAGTCACAAAATTGTTTCTTCAATGCAGGCACAAATGGCCTCTTGTAAACCATGCATGAATGTAATATGGTCAAGTTTTACTCCATGCACCAGGGGAAAACTGGCAGGGGGACATCAGCAAAAAGAACAGTGTTTAAGAAGCCAATATTGAAATGCTATCAGCACATACATTTGAGAAAAAAATGTCAGGTGAATGACAAATTACGTAACTATCTGAATTCTTGCTCAGACAGAGGTTTCAGTCATACAGTTGAGCTCAGCTTTAAAGTCTTTGCATAAGTATTTGTATTTAGAGGTAGCCATACCATCTTGATAGGGAATATAAATGATGTTTTCCATTCTTACAGCTTCCAATTTCACTCAAATTGCACTTAGCTGCCTGTTCACGTCTCACCAGATATAAATTTTGCTGGCAGGAATACACGCAGCTTTAAACTGTGTGATATAAATTTTGCTTCTGGCTCTTTTTACTCCTCGATTAAAAAAAAAATAGAACAACATAGAGTGATTATTAAGCATATATCCACGCTGATTTTTACAGTCAGCTTTGAAGTTATCTGCAAGGACTCTCTGGCACATAACAAACCCATTACTTCACATTACAGCCATCTACACAATACTCCTTATCAAATAAGAGTTTTAATAAGGTTTTATCTGCAGATGTCTTTTCTCTCCTTCTGGACTTGAGAGCAACCAAGAGGGGGCTGGAAAGGTGATGCTAGCAATCTACATGTGCTGAATCCTTCCACAGAAAGGCAAGTCCAACACACTTGCCAGCAGATGTCATGGAACCCAAGGATGGCCTGTAACCCAGCCCTCAGTATGTGGATTCTCTGACATCAATCTGGATGGCTGATGATGATTACCGTGAACCCAAATCTCAGAGTGTGATCTATTCTAGCTCCAGGAATGAAGAGAGTATCTCTTTCCCCGGTCAGAATAGGATTGTTAGTCAGATGAAGAAATGTGGGACCACTGTGTAGACAAACAAATTACATAAGATTCTGTCCAAGCAAGAAGTTCCCCTTCTGATGGAGGGTAAATGCCTCTTAACAGAAGAAATTAATTGATGGGAGGAGAGGAGAATCAGTTCTCAAAATGACTCTTATTTTTCCTTCATTGAATGATATTAGGCAATTCTTACAGCTGGGACTTTGAGCATATATCACAGTGTTTACACTGCAGTGGCTGTTCTGGGGATGATTTGTGTCATTACTGTTCATTCAGTAATGGAGCCTTAATCTCTGTGATAAACCCAAGGCCATGGGTTTCTGGCATAGAAGCAAGATTTCTACAAGCTTAAGAACTGGCATTCATGAAGAAGACTATTTCCTAGTACTGGGTTGTGAAAATAGGCTTATTTCTCACCTCTGACTTTAGTAACTCAAGGAACTATTATTTACTACTGCTGGATCTTTCTGAGAAAATTAGGTTATCAGTTCATATAGATTAATTCATTATTTTGTTTCACTTGCCAGATCGTATTACATTATCATACATTTCCCATCAGTGAATATGTGAGTGAGGAAAGTACCAAAGCTAACAGAGAAACAAAAATATAGTCAAGCCAATGTACCTTAGTACTGTTCTGCCCAATAAATGGGCTACTGATTAAAACTGAGTACTCAGATAAATTAAGCAGGAATTGTGCTGTGGTCTAGTGCTCAAACATGAAAACAAAGAGGAAGCCATTCACTTCAGTGTGATTGTTATTCACCTTAATATTGGACCCAAATTTCTTGTACTTATCTTGTAAGGTAAATTAAATTCAAAACAATTAATAGTAGAATGGTAATAATACATATATATATATTTAATTCAACAGATTGTTTATGCATTTTGAAAAAAGAAATAGGAAGCAAGGATTTAAAGAATGTACCACAACCCCCTGCTGTAGGCAGGGACACCTCCCACTAGACCAGGTTGCTCAAAGCCCCATCCAGCCTGGCCTTGAATGCTTCCAGGGAGGGGGCATCCACAGCCTCTCTGGCCAACCTGTTCCAGTGTCTCATCTCCCGCACAGAAAAGAATTTCTTCCTAATATCTAGTTGTAAATCTACCCTCTTCCTCTTTAAAGCTATTTTGTCTTATCCTCTCACTACCTACTCTTACAAAAAGTCCCTCCCCAGCTTTCCTGTAGGCCCCCTTTAGGTACTGGAAGGTCTCCTTCCAGTACCAGCTCTGGCCTTCTCTTCTCCATGCTGAACAGCCCCAGCTCTCTCAGCCTGTCCTCATAGGAGAGGTTCTCCATCCCTCTGATCACTTTTGCGGCCCTCCTCTGGCCCTGCTCCAACAGCTCCATGGCCTTCTTGTGTTTGGGGACCCAGAACTGAATGCAGTACTCCAGGTGGGGTCTCACAAGATCAGAATAGAGAGGCAGAATCACCTCCCTTGACCTGTTGGTCACGCTTCTCTTGATGCAGCCCAGGATATGGTTGGTCTTCTAGGCTGCAAGCACACTTTTCTGGCTCATGTTGAATCTTTCATCAACCAACACTCCCAAATCCACCTCAGGGCTGCTCTTATGCCATTAATCTCCCAGTCTATATCTGTACTTGGGATTGCCCCAATCCAAGTGCAGGACTTTGCACTTGGCCATGTTGAATTTCATGAGATTAGCATGGTCCCACCTCTCAAACCTGTGGATAGCATCCTTTCCCTTTAGCCTGTCAAATGCACCACTCAGCTTAGTGTCATCTGCAAACTTGATGAGCACGCACTTGATCCCACTGTCCATGTTTCCTACAAAGATGTTAAATAGCATTGGTCCCAGTACTGATCCTTGAGGAATTCTACTAGTCATCAGTTTCCACTTGGACATTGAGCAGTTGACCACAACTCTCTGAGTGCAACCATCCAGTCAATTCCAGTGAGTGGTCCACCCATCAAATCCATTTTTCTCCAATTTATAGACCAGAATTTCATATGGTACACTGTTAAATCTTAGATTACACCAGCTTTGGACAGGATCACGGAAAGTATTTAACATTTTGGTAAAGTATCTTTCTGGAACTGCTTTTTAACTGTTTGATTCTGAAGAAGCATTTAATATGACTGGTAGTGTTGATCTCATGTCTTTCAAAAGGCAGTTACTGAAGTTGTCAAGGAAAAAAGGACCTAACTTTCTAAAGGTGCAGACAGGACACCAGCTTGTGAAGCTAGCACATACATGGAGCTGGACCAGTTCCAACACATTTGTCCCACTTTGAGATTGCTGGCAAATATATCCAGCCCTTGAACAAGATGTGCAAGTGTATGTACAGGAATCCTTCCAGACTTCCTAGATCCTCCTAGAAATTTTGCACAGGCATCAGATAAGATTGGTTGCAAGCCCTGAGTTACCAGGTTGTATGCACCTTTTCATACTTCAACATATGCAACTACACATCAGCATGTGGAGCAGAAGATATTAACCATGCACAAAGACTACTGAGCATGGCAGAGTTTACTAAAGACTATCACAGCACCAAGCTGGAAATCACATGGAAAATTTCCTCCCAGATTCTCTCCAAACAACTAGTTGAGGGAACTCCAAATAATTATGTAATGGAATGGATACTGTTCAAAATATTTTGTTATGATCATTTCTTGACAAGGATGCTAAGCACAAGTGTGCTTGGATAAAACCTAAGAAATTTAAGCATCACGGAATTATAGAGACACTAAGATTGAAAAGCACCTCTGGAGATTACTGAGTGCAGCTCTCTGTTCAAAAGATGAGCTAGACCACACACAATTGGCTCAGTTCTGTTTGTGCTTTGAATATCTCCAGGATGGAGCCTTTTACAGCCTCCCTGATTAATATGCTACTGTATTCAGTTGTCCTAACAATTCCGTATTTCAGTTCATGCCCATTGACTTTTGTTCCTTTCACTGGGTACCACAGGGAAGTGTCTGGCTCTGTCTACTTCATTCCTTCTGTTTAGGTACATATAGACACACATAAGATTCCCCATAAGACTTCTCTTTTCCATGCTGAAAAGTTCCAGCTCTTTCATTCTCTCCTTGAATGTCAAATGCTCCAGGGAGTCCTTTTCTGGACTCTATTCACTATGTCCATACTCCTCTTGAACAGGAAAGTCTAGGAACTGGATCCAGCACTCCAGATGTCCCTCACCAACTCTGAGCAGAGCAGAACTAGTCTAAGATCACATATCTCATCTTAAAAATCTTGTTTATCAAAGCATTTCTGCAGTTCACAAAATTTGATGTTGCAACAAACATCTAAAACCCCACATATATAATTTTATATGATTAAACTCATAATAGCAACACTATGTTTGGAATATATATTTTGAGCTTACTTTTGTAAAAAAAAAAAAAAAAAAGTAAATCTTACACTTTATATTACATATCTATTACATATCATTACATAATTATATAATCATGAAACAAAATGGTCAGCTTTGCACTGACTTCCTTTTTGTATAAACAAAAATTAAATTTAAGTTAAAATTTAGTAAAGAAAGATGACAACGAGGGAGAGAATGCAAGGGAAAGAAAAGAAGCTAAGTTTCTCCATGATATCCTCCGTATTGCTAAATCTCTAAATTATATTTGTCTGAATCATGGTCAATCAATTTCACAGCAGATGGTCCCTGACAATTTACATCCTATTACCGACAGCATCTCCAAAAACATTTCATCTTTTCCATTCTGCAAAATCTACTACACAGAGATTGTTATTCCCAGATCCTTAGATATCTTCTCTTTTTTTGGCATATATAATATCTTTGAAATCACCATGCAAAGGTTCACTACAGAAGTCCATGATCCTTCTTCCTTGATCCCCCTGCTTTGGCAGGGGGGTTGGACTCGATGATCTCTGGAGGTCCCTTCCAACCCCTACAATTCTGTGATTCTGTGATTCTGTGATTCTGTGCAATGGAACAAACCAGTTCCAGTAAAGGACTATGATCTACTGAAAGAAATACCATAAATTACAGGAAACTGTAGGGAACTAAGAAATTACAGAAAACTGAAGGGAACCAAGTGTCAATAGGGTTCTTTTTTAACCAGGAGTAGATCAAAGATCATTAGTATCTGATCTTGATCAAAGGACAAGAAGGTACATCAGATTTCACTGGTTTTCACCATGTTAGAAGAGAATAGAATTCAGATTACCGTCCAGATAAAGAAGATATGCTTTTGTAGCACTGTAAATCATAGGAAGATATACAATGATCTCTGCTTCAGTACAGTTAGTATTCCTGAGCAGCTGTATAGTTAGACAGTTCACATCTTCCAGCAATGCAATCTACTGATACAGCTGAGAAACGCCCGGGTATCTTGCCAGCTACAATCCTTCTAAGCACAGGTTGAAGAGATCCTTCCAAAATTGTGTACCATCACCTTACAACAGAAGGCAGATAGTTTGGGATTGATCACTTATTTAAGTGATTCCTGTGCAACAGCTGGAATTTCTCTAGGCAGGAACTTTGGCTTATTAGTGCAAAGTCCTGCCATTCATCTTAATCCTAATATGAAAGAATAGCCAGATAAAAATGACCATGTGGAATGGACATAATAGCGTTAATTATTGTGATTTTCTGCAAAGAAGCTATTGATCAGATCTTTGAAGTATTATGAGACATTATACCATACAACACTGAAAATGTTTTCATATGTAATTGTTCAGAAAAGGGCATTCAAAGGTAAATGAGGGCCATCATAGCAAAGGCTACTCATTGTTGGAGATCTAGTGTCATTAATATCCTCTAAGTAAACAACATTAGAAGTCATTAAACCTTAAATTAAGTCCTGTCAGATATATTGCAATTATGTGGAAGAAATACCATGGAAGATGAAATGCTAATAGAAGAATAGATAATGAAATAGTGAGTATTATGAAATTACGTATGGTTCAGTAAGTAGTAATACACAATATATGAGAAAGGAGAGATAGAGGTTTCCTAAAAATATACTTATTGCTATCCTCCCCAGCTAATGAAAGCAAAATGGCATAAGGACGCAAGTGCCTAAAGGTATTGTATTTTGAATTGTTTTTTTCCTGATGTCTTCTTATGTATGATATTTAATTAATTGTACAAGAACATTAGGAAGTATATAAAAATAAAATGAGTTGAAGTAAGATTTTTCTTGAAAATAAGTATTAGATATTTTTACTTTCTGATTCTTTTTCAGCTAATCTGACTGGAATATTGTTCGCTGTTTGTGATTAAACACAGTCTTAGGATCAACAGGCAACTTGCAGGTATCCAAAAACAGACATTGTGGAAAGCTAGAAGTCATGTATTCTCAAATGGTAGAAACCAGTGATACTCTAAAAAGAAAATTCTGCTAGAGATAGATTAGGACTTATGACACATTTTGTGTTTCTCTTACTTATGCATTCATTTTAAAAAAATATATATTAATGTAAAAACAACTGCTTTAAATAAATCCCTGCATGTCATTACATTCTGTCACAACAATCATAGCTGAATTATATACATAGCTCTTCCTGAGCTATTAAGCTAGTATTAGCCTCAGATCATTTAGTAATGCATTCTATCTGGCCATGGCACCAGTTAGTGATGCATTCCTTGGCTTTCCTCTACTGGTACATTACACTGTGTCAAAGCTACACCCTGAATCCCTGAGGAACAGAAAATTCAGGAACTTTCTCCAGTGGCAACTATTCAAGCATAAATATATGTAAGTAAAACCAGAAAAAAGTCCAACCAATTGATCTGGCAGAGGAGAAATTAAGTTATTCATTAGCTAGATATGAAGAGAAGAAGAGATTTGTACACAATAGCCTTAGATTAAAGTAATCCCCAGTTGGATACTCTGAAATCAAACTGACCTAATGTGGAGGAATAGTGATGATTTTGCCAGTATTTCTTCGACAGATGCACATTCAGCAAACAGCTGTGACTGTCACATGTAAGATTGCTTAGGATCTTTCCTCCAGCTGTCCATAACCCTTCTCCTGCTGTTTCACATCTGCCAGCAAAGCTGCTCCATAGCTCATGTGACCAGATCAGACAAAGGCACATATAAGATAGTGAGGAGACAGCAAAGAGGTAATAAGTTGATGGGACAGGTTCAAATTTTCGTACACACAACTCTAAAGTCTACCATGTTTGCCAGTCCTTTCTCGACGAGCCCCGGTCTTCACCCTTTCACAAGTGTGACAGCCCTTTGTCAGAGAGTGAGGCAAGATGATTAAATGGATCACTTTATTGAGAAGGGAGCCTAACAGTCAAGGTAGCTATCCAGCCCTTTCTTCTCAATGAAAATAACACACCAGAGGGAGCCAGCAGCCAGGATCTTTGCTGTGCAGAATATCCTGTGATTTTAAATCTTGCAGAAAAGTCAAAGAACTGAACTTTTTTTGACTGCATCAAGAAACAGACATTCTGACATATTCAAGTTTTTCCATGGTTTCTGTCTTGTCGAAACATTCTCTAGGGCCCCAGTCAGTGTTCAAGGCAGCAGTCCAAAGAGCCTGAGGCTGAAGCAGTTTGAGCAAGGAAGAAAGTAGGTCTCAGGCCAGTGACTTGGGAGGCAAAAGGAAGCCCTTATGTTTCCATCTCAATGGGATCAGACAGATTTTCTGTTCCCATTTCATTTCACTGTGGGCCATCTTGACTAAAGTGGAGAGACACATCCATACATCTCATCTTAATTTGTGGTGGTTCATACCCTGGGGCAAGTCCTCTGATCTAGTGTTGTTCATTTTGTAGATGACCACTACAGAGCAGCTTCACACTTAATAATTAAGAGAGAAGTAGCACTGCCATGAGATAATTAATCTCAGCGTACAAGGACACACTACGAGATGCATTGTGCCCTAAAGGTGCCTATTCCTGTTGACTTAAAGAGAAACTGGATTTTTCAGACATAATGTAGATGTGAAGTGAACCACTCATTTAGCTAAAGGTAAAACTGCAGAAGGGACAAACCCACTGTGGTATTAACACGTAATGAAGCAAATTTTCTTTTTTTTCAAAAAAATTAGACAAAATGCTTACTTCATCTCCTTCCCTAACCACTACGCCCATAGAGCTGAAACTCTTTTCTGGTAGGTGGCACAGCTTCTGGGACATGAATACAGAAGCTGGAAACCCAGGTTTTCCTTCTGCTTGAGAGTGCTCTTTTAAAATATTCACTCTATACACGATGTTGCATTGCAATAACCACAGACAACAAGATGCCCTTAAAAAAATGACCACGAGGCTCTTTGCGAGTGAGCTGGTAGTGACCCCCATAAAAGAGGCTGAGACATCCCACTCTAGGAAAGTTCTTTTTATTTTTAAAGCTGATCTAATTTAACTCTGCAGTTTGCAGAAAAACTTTCAAAATTCAGCAGGGAGAAAGGCCTCAGGCTAAATAAATACCTTGTCCCATCAAATCGCATTTAACTTTGGCTGAGGTATAAGCTGTTGAAAATCACAAGCTCCTCACTAAAGTTTGAAATCCTCAGAAAAAAAAATACTACTGTCAAAGTGCCAAAGCAAGTTAAAACATAGAAAAGAGCACTGACATGTTGCCTTAATGGCAAAGCAACACCAGTGAGCTTTGGAAGGTCATAGGAGGTGGTAAGCTGAGCCAGGTCTTCATGATCTTGCCATAAAATAGATGCTCCCACCAGGTTGTCCACATAAAGTAGAATCTGGTCAATCCTATGGGGTCAGGATTAAGAGTACCCTTAACCAGCCTCTGTGACATCAGATACCACCCATCCACCTCCTGTCTGGAATGACAATCCTCTCTGACCAACTGCTGTCACAGCACTGTGGCACTGGATCACTGGGCCAGCAAGACTGGAATTTTCATATGATAACCTATTCCCAAAGAGAAGATAACTAAGGTCATAAAGACAAACATGTCTTTCATGCTTTTTCTTATTTAAAAAAAAAAAAAAAAAAAAAAAAAAAAAAAAAAGTTAAATTTATAACCACTGGAACTGTCTTGGTTTTCTGAATAATTCTCCATATCCATCATGATACTGTCTACTTCTAATCCTGTGTGCTATTTTTTCCCCTGTTGAGATCCAATTCATCCCACACGGTGTAATGATATTCCTTGCCGAGAAGAGCATAATGATTATACATGCAACCACAAGATGACTTCTCCTTTTTTTGTGGCCTTATAATGCTTTTTGTCCACAGACAGCATAGGTGAAATGTTGGTAAGGTAATGTGGATTTGATTGACAATTTTTCTTTACTTTATGAACTTTCTTCCAACTTTCTGTTTTGATTGTGTCACGGAGTAATTTTGTTTAGTTTTGCTTACTGGAAAACGTAATAAAAATCAGAGAATGTATTGCCATTTAATTAGTGCTCCTATTATTACTACATTTTACTCTCTACCAGCAGCAGTAAAATTGTTGCAGCTATCTTAAGCGATGAGGTAATAGAACGTGTGACTCTCTTCCCTCAGATTTTACTGTTACAAACTTTTGCCTACTGCAAGTAGATTCTTCGATTTTGTTTTTGTGACATTTATATATTTCACTTCACTTATAACTAAGACTGTGCACAAGGGAGAAACTTCTAGAAAGGTGAAGAAATAGTTAGATAAAGAGCAATGCTTACTCTAGAAAGATACTGGAATATTTTATTGCAAAGATTTTGTACACAGTGTGTGGAAGGTAGGGCACTGAACCAGGAATAAGGCTTCTTACTTAAGTGGAATCTAGAAGTCTTGGCAGATGTCTTACCAGAAATCTCTAGATATTTTCATCCAACCTCTTCAGTTTATGAGAACAACTTCAGTACAGTGAGGCTCTGTATGATGAGTATCCTCAAATGAGGACGGCTCTATGCCAACGAGGAGCCTAGAGATAAGAAAAGAAGTATGCTCCCTTCACATTCAAACTCAAGGAGGGGGTTTCAAAGAAAAAGGGTGAAAGATGCCATAAAGTAGAAAAAAGTTGGAAGTGGACTCAGAATCTGGCTGGCAAAGCCATCAAAGAGTTGGGAAGAGATAAGGAAAGTGCTGCACTGTAGGGACCTAGTACAACTGCAATGGAATTGTGCTTTCCTGAAGACAGCTCTAATTCCCCCAAGCCAATCTGGTGTCTGAGGGAAGGGCCCTTGGACAGGATCTCAGGCATCTGTTAACATCTGCTGAGCAAATTTAAAAAACAAAGGATGTAAAACTTCCTTTTAAAATGCTAACAGAAATTATTCCACCTGCCACAGTAAAGTAAGAACTGACAAACTGCAGCTGGAGTTGTACCCTGCATGGAATATCTTTATATCTAAAGAGGATTTTATTTGGAATGTTTATTGAGAATAGAGCTAGCTACTGGCTCTACCACAAATAGCGTTTATTAGCGCAACGCCTTCTGTCTTCAGGCTAGAGTGACTGATTGCATTCAAGCAGGAATCTGAGCACTATTGGTCTGGGAGTTGTTGACCACTACTCATCTTCATGTTGCTGATGATTTAGTAGAGGTTATAATATCATTTTATCAACAAACCAAGACACAGTGCCTAAGATAAAACAGAGGACTGAGCATTCCTACAGTGAGCACAACTTTTTGCGGTTCAACAGAGAAAGTAATAGTTCCCTTAAGACTTACTATACTTTACAGAGACATTTCCTTAGTTGCTTGTAAACATGTAAACGATCATAATAACTCAACGAGCATGACAGAGAGAAAGAAAAACTTTGAATATTTTTTCTCAGAAAAGAAAATGGCCTCTACAGCACTCTTCCATAAATCGCACACGACTTTTATGCAGATCACTACTTTGACAGCAAAATGAGTAGTGTTATTACTCCAAGATTTATAATAGTTAAGATGTTTTGTCTTTTCAAGACAACAGCTTCAGGCATCAATCAAAAAATATTAATTTATCTTTCAAACGGGAAAGACTTTAAAGCCAGTGCAGAAAATGAGACACATTTCTGTGTGCCCTCTGATGATACAAACAAGGTATAAGAATGCTTTTGGTAAACTGTTTGCTACTACATGATTGAAAGGGAAATAATCAATCAGTTATTTTCAAGACATCACTAAATCTGTAAGTAATGTGTACAAGATGCAAAGTGCATTCTGCAGTCAAGTAGCTTGATTTTGGCAATGTATCATTTGAAACAACAGAGCACTGTAGTGCTAATATTTACTTTGCGTTACACCATTCACAGATAAAGGAAAAAGAATGAACGAGTGCTCCTTGGTAATTGCCCTTGTCAATACAATACAGCAAAGGAAACAAAAGATAAATCAACAGATAATCTTGAGGAGTGTACAGCAATTTTCAGTTTTCTTTATCTTTCAGGTTTCATAACTACTGAAGATCCTATACTCAGAGAGTACTAAGATGGGAAATGCTGCAGGGTTGCTTGCCCCATGGCATTCTTCATATCTTGCAGCTGTAAGAAAATGATTTTTTGTTAGGAGAAGTTCCTACAGGTCACTTCAGAATCCCCTACTGAAATTTCAGCTCTTTATAAATTATAAACTTGGGGAAGAAGGAGAAATGCTTTTTTCTGATTTTATTTTGCTCAAAAGCTGCAGAATTTTTACAACTCTCTTGAAACTGGAATGCTTTGTCTATGGTGAAGTTTTCAATCTTATGGAAAACTAGAATGCAATTAAAACAGCAGCAGAATTGTCAAGAAAATAATTCTTATTCAAAGGTACAAGAAGGTAAAGCAGAAATAGAATTTTATTCAGGTAGACATATTATACCACATTACGTGAGTTTATGTTTTAATTGAGGTAAAAAGCATCTTAATTTGATCTAGCCACCTTCTTGGAAGGGAAAAAATAATATAAGAATACACTGATGCGTTTAGGAAATCGTAAGCACTACTGCAAGATTTAAAGTTGACAAAGTGCTAGATCATAAAAACTATATATGTTCAAAATATGGTGTGCTAAGCAATTCTGTGAACTATTTATGCATATTACAGAAGATTTGTATGCAAATCTAAGCTTTGCAAACAAGAGTGATTTCCTTGCTTGGTTTAAGAATTTTTGTCTTTGCAGTGAAATTGAGTACAGCTATCCAACAAAACCATGTTCCTGGCATGTGAAACAGGTGTGACATGATAGACAAGGAAGCATTTTTTGCCACGAGAATTAGTGCAATATACAGAACATATGTGCAAGGGATTAAACATGTACAGTTTAAATAGAGACTGTGTATACGATGTGAAGGATGGAGATGGAATGAAGGATGGAAAGAGCAGGTCCACCAAGTCACCAAGTGGAGGAGATGCTCTTTCTTTTTTTTGAATAATTCTCTTTGGAACAGTTCTGAAGCATCTGCCTCTATGAGAATGAACTATCAGAATGAATGTCCCTGTATGCCTCTCTCTGGACGACCATACTTTCATGATCATCTTTAGACAAATTAGGTTCAAATGAATGAATCAAGGAGTAAAGGTACAAACACAACAACAAATTATGTTAAATTATGGTTAGCAGAGCTAGCTATCAGTATAGATGCAAATAAATTAGGTGTGCGTGATTGTGTATTGTGTGGTGTCAAGATAGCCTTAAATGGTAGTTCTTAATGCAGTCTGCTCATCTGAGGAAGAGAACTGGACATAGAAGTATTTCCTTGTCCCAGAAAGATATGAAAATATTAATTCTAATGTTTCCCAGGCACTAAGATAATGAAGACCACATGAAAATAGTACAGATAGAACTGTCAAAGAACAGCTGTTAGCACATCAATTTAATTGCCACAATGCGACTATTTATTGTCACTTAAAGTACCCTGACATATCCAAGGCATCCACATAGGACTCCTTCAGTGGGTTAGTTTCACTTTGATTTTTAGGTACCCATTTGATAAAGTCATCTGTTCAATTCTGGTTTTCATGATCAACATTGGTAACTTTTTCACTTTTCTCAATTAAAATATTTTCAGTAAATTTAACAATTTTTGTAAGAGAATCTATTTATTTTTCCCTGAAGCATCCTCATTAGCTTGTCACTGCATATGGAGAAATAGAGGTTTTATGCTGACAAATTTCATACAATCTACTGACAACCAATGGCGTGTGAAATGTGCAGGCATAAAAACAAGTTAATGTTAATTGGAAAGAGATCCTGAGCATGTGCACTTATTTTGCTAGCACATGGTTAGGAAAAATGTACATACATTTGAACTGTGCACAGAATCACCTGTTTCTGAGCAACAACCTTTTAACCACTGTTTAGAGCAATTGAGATTTATGTTTGTTAACAGCACCATCCCATTAGTACTGCAGGTACTGTAATGTGACTTATCAAACTCCTTCCATCTGATTGTCATCTGATTGTCATACCCCATCCCCAAGTGCTCAGGACAGAGCAATGCTTTTTGTATCAGGCCCAGGGAGTCTTAACGAGCTCTTCCACCTGCCCTCCTGCTAGTGACACAAGATTATAGCAGAATTGTCAAGAGTGTAGCATCCTTTAAAGGAGGCTTAGTTTGGTGACAACCTCACAGCAACAGCTTTTCCATTACACCTTTTTCCTAGTAGATCAGCTCTGTACTCCCCTACCTTTAACTGGGCTTCATTTTGTGAGGCCTCACACAGCTAGCAAGTCTTAATAGTGCAAGTTCAGATTTGGGGTACACAGACTGAGAGTAACCAGAGTCTGGATTTACATTGGTACCCAGAGGGGCAGGGTTTATTTCAAATTAAGGCTGGGCTCTGTTTAGCACACATCTTCCATTGCTCAGAGTGGTGTGGGCTGTGTGTGCCCCATCCCTGGAGGTGCTCAAGGACAGCTTGCTCTAAGTTGGTGGGTAGCACTGGAACTGGGTGGGCTTTAAGGTCCCTTCCAATCCAACCATTCTGTGATTCTTATGCAGCTATGGTTTAGAAAAGCAATACCTCCTAGGCCTTGGAAGGTGTCTTCGTTGTTGCTGGGAGATATGTTGTTGTTTCTTGTGTATACTTACAGGAAACTCATTGGAAATGAAAGAATTGTTTACTTCAAAAGGTTTTAGGTAGTTGTATCCCTAAACTTACCTCATGATAACTTATGAAATACTGCCCAGCTGAAGAGCAACTGAGAGATTGAGATAAAGGATGAGACTCAAGAGAGCAAATTTTTTTCACTTTTTTGTTCCCAGTAAGCTTCTGTGTTAAACTATCTTTATCTTTGTGCCAATTGTCTGCTTGCTTGCTGACTGGGTTTATCCCCTCAGCTGCAGTGCTGGCAGTGAAACAGAGGAGATGTGGTGAGGAGCCAGGAGAGGAACAGCCTGGTGAGGGCACCTGAGTGAGTGCAGTTTCTTTCTGAGACAAACAGCAGTAGGTGAGGGAATATGAAGTTCAGTCATTGGAGCATAGTTTTAAGTACAAATTAAAACTCAGAAGAAAGTGTAACTCTGAAGGTGGGCTTGATGCCAGGCTTGATGCCAATTAAATATAAATGCAGCCTGAAACTGTCTTCCAGAGAAACAGCAACTCCACAGCTATGTCATAAAAGTCTGTTTCCTTCACTGGACGATGCCTTTCTCATTAAAAAAGCCACATTGCCTTTTCTTGTCCCAAAATAGCTCAAAATTTTCTTCCTTTGGTTATGACTGTTCAGTTCTTTGTGATGGCAGGAAACTGAGTTTAACTGATGTGCTTCAGTTGTAATTTTCTGGAGACAGTTTGAGGTTCATGCACAATCATCAGGGGAAATACAGAGCTGCATACAGCAGACAGGGTTTTAGTGGTGCCTGTGTGCGTGATATCCCCCCTTCCCCACAACTACCCTGAAACACTGCAAAAAGAAGCCAAGAGCACTGCCAGCACCTACTATTATTGAACTGATCACTTCAACTGCTCAAGTAATTTACAGAGGTCTGAATTGTTTTTAACAGCTCCAAAATCCAGTCTCCAAGACAATTGCTGCAACTTTTGGTCATGTCTCCTAAGTGTAAATTGCTTTCTTCCAAGAGAAGAATGAGCAGAAGACTTGTTGAGCCTAGTACAAGGGTGGCTCTGAAAGTAATGTGCCCAAAATTATGATGTCAGCCCATGATATCAGAGGCGGTGGTATCACAACAGAGGTTGGACCTTCCCACCAATATTCCATTACATTTTGTTGCCATGTAATAGATGGCAGCAGAAGGCAGTCTGATAGAATGGACTTATTCAAGTTTCTTGCAGGATTAATTATTTTTGTAATTCATAGGTTCACGCTTGTGCACTCCTACACAGACAACTTACAGAGATTGCCACCAATATGGAAACAAACACACCAAATGCAAATAATGTTACTGTCAACACCAGAACCTGTTAGATAGATTCCATTCATCAAATATATTTTGCTATTAGCTGCCAAGTAGACAGCTGCCCTCATAGTGAAGTTTCCCTTTCATGAATTCTGTCCTTTTACTGCTAATGTTTCCTGCTAGCTTAGTAAAGATTGTGCATAATCATTTTTTTCTCGACACTTCTGCTTATTGCACTTTCTGTTTGCATGGAATTCAAGAACCCTTCATTTTATTTTATACTGCATATAGTATAAACACACGAACACTATAAACCATATGTTAAGCAGACTTTTACAGTGGAACAGCTGTCCTGGATTCAATGGATCCTGAGAGCTCAAAGGGCTCTCAGGAGCACTCACTCTAAAACTGCTGGAGCAGACTCTCAGTTTTATCATCAAACACTCAGTGAGCACAAGCCTTCTCATGGTGTAATATGATCCAGGTGTTAAGAGGAAAGCAGGATGGACTTCTGAATGGGAATGCACTGTTTCAGTGGCTGAGACTTTACTAAAAGGAAATGCTCTCTAGGCAGGAGATATTCATTGCTGCTTCAGTCCCATGATAGACCTTAACAAAAGGTGGGACACAAATTTCTATCACATATACTGTATTTTTTCTCTGTCCTAGGCCTAAGAATAAAAATAAGATGAAGTGGAAGAATAATGTGTGATGTACTGCTCGTGATTTATCCTGTCAAGCCTGTGCCAGAGCTCAGCTGAGTAGTTATGATCTGTAACCCCTTATCACCTATAGTGTTCAAGTATGAATTATATTCTTTCCAAAACCTCATAAATCCTAATTAGCCTCAACTCTGATGTCTTAGAGGCTCTGATTAAGGAGATCATAGTATCTCATCTCACTTTGCTGCAGAAGCAAAGTACAGTGTTTGAAGAACAGTCTGACATAAAGTTAATAACCTAAAAGCATCATGTTTGGACCCGATATCTTTAATTATGAAAATGCTAGTATTCCCACCTAGAAATTCATAAGAAGAAGCAGAATGGATAAAAGAAAAGCTTTTGCATGAGGAAAGTGGCAATTCAGCAATACAGTTCTTGTGGCTGTCTCTAAAATTTTTTCATATCCACGAATGTATTTCATCTTGGTGTCATTTCCTGTAGGGCAATTTGTGAGCTTGCATCTAAATTATACTCTTACTGGCCTATAATTGGAGGAGTACTGAAGGGCTTATTGCACTGCTGGTAGGAAATGTTGCCTGAAACCTGGGGATTCCACTTTCCTTTAGGCCGCTCTTTTGTCTTCCTATATCTAATGACTCTTTTAAAGACAAGGGGAAAAGAAAAGTTTGCTTCACATACACTGTTATTATTTCCTTCAAAGATAATGGTCTCTCACACTCTGCTTCCTTCCCCTCTGTTCTAAACTTGTTCTTTATACCTCCAGTCTTTACAGTAAGGGTATCAACTTGCTATGTACTTCTTCCTTGCAAACCCACACTCCTTTTTGCTTTTCTTCATATATACAAACTTACTCCACTCCTCAAATAAGTTTTTGGAGTATTATTTTGAAAAAAGAAACAGTAGAAAGAATTAAAGAATTGTCCAAATTGTCCTCCTTTTAAAGAGTCTCAATTTTTATTTTCTGCCTCTCCCTCCCCTTTTCTCTCACTAGCATACTTTCTAAGTAGAAAGTAAATGAAACCCTGATACTTCTAAAACTATTCTTTTTATTTTAATCTTCTCTTTCCCTTCCCACTGGGAAGAAGCCACCAAAGTGTGTGCCTGAAATGAAGGCATTCTTTTCACCTTTCAAGGTAATCTATTTCAAAGTGTTTTTAAAGGAAATCAGTTATTCAGTTCTGATCATGGGTATATGTAAAGTGACAAGTTAAACAGTTTTCTCCTAGGGCACAGTGAGCAACTCATGATCTTAGGATATACCTAACATTTTCCTTTGAATTTTCTGCTGGTTAAAACATCTTCCACTTCCAAAGGTGACAGCAAAACAGCAGCTGTGGGCAGTTTAACTACAGCTGAGTCTGCAGTAATGTCTTCTGCATAAATGCCTCCGCCTTACATATTCATGTAGCTTTTACCCTCTGTCTGTCTCTTCTTGACTTCAATTTCAGATCTTTGCATTGCTACACAGTTCCCCCAGGAGATGCTCTCTGTGCTTCAGAAGGATATTTGGCTTCTCTACATGCACATAAAAAGTATGCATTGTGCTGAGTGAGAAGATACTCATATCTGTGTGAAAACTGTGTTTGCTCTGTATTCCATGATTGCATTGTGAAAATATCTGAAGCCACAGAAGAGCAAGTGTTAGCAGTAGCCAGTTTAATCCCACTGCCCATACTTTTCCCTAAAAACCTTCCTCTCCACCGTGCACTCACTATATCAGACAAACACTGGGAGCACAAAACTACTGGACAATGAATTATAGAATCATAGAACCACTGAGGTTGTAAAAGACCTCCGAGATCACCTCGTCCAACCATCAGTCCATCCCCACCATGCACATTAACCACGTCCCTCAGTGACAGATCCACACAGTTCTTGAACACCTCCCGGGACGGTGGCTCCACCACCTCCCTGGGCAGCCTGTGCCAATGCTTCACCACTCTTTCCAAGAATAACTTTTTTCTAATATCCAACCTGAACCTCTCCTGGTGCAATTTAAGGCCATTACTTCTTCTCCCCAGCTATATATGTTCCTCACATCTTCAGCATTGAGCAATGCAGACATCAGGCATTAGGGATGGGGGCAGGGGAAGATTCATGCTGTCAGGCTGAAGGCAGAAGTACAGTTTGAGGTCATGTCTCCACTTTTCCCCCAGGCATCCCATAGGATGACATCTGCCATCCCCTACTGAAACACAGGCATATGGTCTCTTAGCCAGTGTCAGCAAACCGTGGTGATGGGCTTTATTTCTCCTTACATAAGTACATGACAACAGTTTTAAACTTAAAAAGTGTCATGATTTGATTCTACTTCTCCAAAGTAGCCCTTAGTTTCCATTTATCTTCTAACTTGGAAAGAATTTAGAAAACTAATGTTATTTCTTTATCTGAGTCACAACAGTGGTCTGAGAAAGAAAAAAAAAAAAGAAAGTTTAGAGGTTTTCATTTTCTCATAACAATGCACTAAACCTTCTCAAACTAAAAAAGTTACAGGGAAAATATAAAGTACATGCTTCTGCTTCCATGTAATAAAGGACAGCAATTCCTCCCAGGAGAAGAACAACTGTCCTAGATACAACAGGATTTTAGCTATCTTTCTGGCACCAGAATCTTCCCTTCTGTGCTCAGAAGCAGGCAAGGAAAGAAAAGAACAGGCACTTACAGCTCCCATGAGCTGCTGGTAGCACTGCTGAGGATGAGGGAACACAGAGTAGTATGGTCCCATGGCTTCTATGCTCCAGTTTGGTTCTGGTTTTCAGGAGCTGGTGGCTCTGCCTATCTGGAGGTATGGATTTTGATTCTCACATTTCTTTTCAACTCTGCTGTCTTATAATCATTTTCCCAACAATCTGCCTCTAATACCATTGCGAAAACGGCTTTCTTCTTCCCAATAAACACTGTCTGGTTCCAGACACTGGATGGGATTGGGATCTAAGGCTGAGCAGGCCAGAGAAGAACAATGGCCAATTAACCAGCCAGCAGTGCTGCTTTTCAACCCAGCTGATGAGTAAACAAGTGTTAAAAGTTCATGTTGCAAAAAGTGTGGAAGAATCAGATGCAATGTAAGTGTGCTCTTAACTTGAAGAGGCATTGTTGCCCAGGATTATGCTAAATGTGAATCAGTATAAAGTAGGTAAAAATTATTCTTGTTTTCACCAACACTTAAAATTGTATTGATTGCATCCAATCATAGCTTAGCTCTTTGAACAAAGGACAACATCTCAGTACACAGGAGTGCCACAATCAATTACCAGCTCTTGACATAGGTTTCAAAAGGCTATTTATAAAATGTTTACTATTATCTAATAGAAAAATATTACAAGTTCAAGACATTACCTCATTTATCGCGCTGGGAAGTTCTTATCACACAGCATCTTCCTGTTGGTAGTCTTGAAAGGATATCTTATGCTTGAGAGGAGGGAATGTCATCAGCAAAACCAGAACTCTTCATTATCTTTGATAAGAAACACAATACCTTAGCAAAGAGAGATCCAAAATTGGGATGTCCCTTGTTTCATTAGTCTGTGTACTGGGAAGGACACACGTTCTGTGAGTGAAGAAAATGTGACGGCACCTTAACTTCATCTTTGTCTATAGAGCTGGGAAGGTGCCTGGAGAATTTTGATAAAGATGAAGTCAGTTAATCTAGCTAGAATAACCAGAAACCTGGCAAGGCATTGGTAAAGAGGCAGTTGGAAAACAATTGCAGAGCAGAAAGTGTGAAAGTAGGTGGGCGTTTGACCCTTAAACAAGGTCAACCCACCACACTATCGCACAACTGAACCTGGAGATCTGGATCCATGGCCAACAAAAAGTCTGCTGGAAAGAGACTGTATCCTTTCATACATGTGCAAGGTGATTATCAGTGTGCATCTGCTCAAAGCTGCTCACCCCTGTAAATCATGAGTAAGGTAGTAACACAAGTGTTTGCAAATAGAGATTAACCTATCAAGAGCTACATGGAAGTGGTCAAGATAACAATTTCATCTGAACTGAGCACTTTCCTGTTCACCAAGAGGCAGAAATACTTTTTCAGTCCATACTTCATTGCATAAAAGTTATTTTGATTTTCTGTCAAATGCATCAAAATGCCTCGATTTTAATTCAAGTGTGATTTAATCAATTCAGTTATTCTTTTAACTGCATTTGAGTGAATCAGTATTTCTGAAACCCAAGAAAGGGTTTTACTGACTTCATAGATGCTGTTCCAGCTTGTATTTAAGTTAGCCCTAGGAGTAATGTTATTCCTCTCTGAGGTTATCAGACTGATAAAGTGACATCCACTGCAATTTTATTATTGTAGTAGCATAAAATGCAAGAAATCTGGAAGCTACCAAAACAAAACAACAACAACAACAACAACTAAAACTTATCACCTTTTTCACCCATTTTTAAATGATGAAATTATTAATTAGGTTGCCAACCATGCAACTGTGGCACTGGATCCATCTGAGCATGGTTTGGTAGCTGAGACAGCAGTGATGCCCACAGAACATTTATCCATTCCCTTTGCTCTCCTAAGTAAGGATACTCAATAAAACAGTAAAAAAAATCCAACCATACTAGTCTACACTTAAATAACAGGAAGCTCCTCCTTTATTTCAGTAGGACTAACTCACTGAGGTGACATTATAAAACCAGGCATGAAACAAGCAAAAACATCTTAATAATGACTTTATTTTAACCTAAAAGCACCATTTCTTGAGATGCAAACAGCATTCTCTCAGCAAGACATGTACAGGGAAGAGTTGTTCTTTACATTTTTTATTTGCAGTGAGTTCTTGGGTCATTAGGAAGCAAATAACTGTGCCACTGCATTCACGACCTCATCTTTAAACGGAAGGAGCTTCTCAGTATTGCCTTAGTGCAAATGATGCTCCTGCTTCCTCTCCTCTTTTGCAGACAGTGCATGGCCAGGAAGGAGTGGGAGTTACTGTTTGAGTTTGTGTACCACGCATATGCCTCAGGAGAGTCTGAAGCTGAGCCCATGGTCTCCTGATGATGCCAAGTATGGCTTAAATTCAACATGGGATGAAATTCGTGCCTCTTGAAATTTCTGAGTTCAACAAGACATGCAATTCCATAAAAAGAAAAAGAAACAACAGAAGGTGAAATGACTTGGTCCAGGATATCTGCTGTCAGAGCTGGAAACAGCCATGTACCAGAGACCTGGCTTGGAGACAGAGCTTTTTTTGGAATCATATCTGTTGTTTTTGCACCTGCATCTTCAGGATCAGTAGTCAGTGGTGTCAAAGAAAGTCCCTCTCAAGTGGGATATTCAGTGCTACCGAGAAATTTTTAGTAACTATTATAAGGTCCCAAGCCTCTGTGGATTACAATGATGGAGCCTTTCCTCTAAAACAAAGGGCAATCTAGATGTGAACTTGCACAAATGAAATGGCTTCAGAGGAGGCAAAAAGAGGAAAAAATAGGTAAATGGTGTGTTAAGCCACATACACAAAAGCACATCTCTGGGGGTGAATGCTGTCCTCCTCGATGAGGGGCAATGTGTACGCTCTGCTGCACCTGAAGACCTCAGCCGTGATTTGCTCGTTGCCTGCTCCTGAGCAAAGACCCTGGAGAGAAGGGAACTCATGGTTCTGCTTTTCTGCATCCTGCAGCAGTCTGATAAGGTCATCTACTCTCAAGCACTCTAGAATTTTCCATTCCTGCTTTGCAGCAATGGGAAAATTCAGGAGTTTATTAAACCAAGGCTTTCTGCAGCATGTTTTGCTTTCTTTCAAATTCTTCAATATTTGAGGAAAACCATTTTTCTTAGATAGTCCTTTTTTATCTAACAGTGTTTTTTGTTTTTTTTTTAAAGAGTATTTCCAAGCTGTTCTAGTAGATAGTTTATGTCAGTGACTACCTATGTAATTGGTTATCATTCCAGGTGAAGGTATGAGCTTGTGTAACACAGCTTAATCCTGCTGAAGTCCAAAGTGGCCAGTCCAAGTACTGAATATTCCAGGATACTGTTCAGTTTTTAACACTTCACCACCACGTCCTCTCTCTGTCCATGCAAGCAGTGATGATGCAATGATCAGTGCTCTGTCTGCCCAGGAAGATGGTGGAGTGACCATCCCTGGAGGTGTTCAAGGGACATGTAGATGTGACACTGAGGTACATGGTTACTGGGCATGGTGGGGATAGGTTGACAGTTAGACTAGATGATCTCAGTTGTCTTTTCCAACCTTAATGATTCTGTGATTCTATGATTCAATAATTCACACATTTTTTTTCCACCATTCAGATCAGGGCTGCATTCTCCTCTGGCAATGGCATTAGATTCTGGATGAGAATGTAGTTGTCAGAGTAAATTTGTTGCAGTACTAAATTCCTTTAGCAGTACTAAATTTCAAATTTTTCCTTTGTGCAAAGGCCAAAACAGCTTAGGAGCTGCCCACTGTGGCTAGATGGGAAATTGTTTCCATCAATTTCCCACTCTGTGATGACGACATATACTGTAACTCCAGTGCCTGACTCCTACTGCTAATTTGGGTTAGCACAAATGCGCATCTTCACAAAACCATTTGTCAACAGCAGTGTGAGGATGACAAGGCCGTCACCACGAGATGGAGATTAGTTCCGTCTTCTAAACAAGAGGATGACATCTTAGCTGGAAATGATACAAACTGAGAAAATAATACATTTTAATTTGAAAATGAGGTTATAGAGCTCTATAAAATACAGATGATTCAGGCAAACAGGGTGATGTTACACTGGCTCAACTGAAGTTCTTACAAATCATAGCTTAATATTGTAATTGGTAAATTATTTTGAATTCAGCATTGCATCTGATTTTGAAGAAAGAAGAATAGTCAGAAATTGGCATTCTCTGTATTTCCTCAGAACAGTATTGTCCTGAACAAGTTTAATTGTGACTGTACAAGTAAAAATTACAGCAGGATTAAGGCTTTTGTTGAAAAAAGAAAAAAACATCAAGTCTAATTCAATATAAAACATTTGCTGCCGTCTCTGTATTTTCTAAAATCCTCATTCACAAGATTCCCTACTGTGGATTATTCCTGAAAAGGAAGGGGATAAGACAGTAGAAGAAAAATTGTCTCCTATCTTCAGCCTGCTTCTCTTCCATCCTTTTATACTTGCTTTGCTGTAGAATTCTACAATTACTTTCTGTCTATATCATTCCTTCTTGGATACCTACATAAATAATTAACTAGATCAGATCTCTCCTGTTAAGTTCCTACACTTATTTTTTACCTTTTAGAACTCTTGATATGTTCTGTTCTCCTTATACAGTAGCACCAAAGTAGAATATGTCTACAGAAAGATACCCTGCCCTCACTCTACACTGCTTCAACAAGTAGGAACAGAAACCAAACACAACCCACAATTATTTAAACCAATCCAAGGTGAGAAAAATTCAGCCAAACCATAATTCAGTGCATGATTTCCACCCCGCTTTCCCTTTCAGCAGGAGGCTTTGGGGAACCTGCCTTTTATACAGTTGAAAATGAAAGCAGTTCTGTCCATGTACTGCATCCCCAACATCACCATGCTGGATCTCCTTAACAAAAATATCTCACTGTGCCTTAGCATCCAGCAAATCAATTTGCACCTCTCCTCTGGTAAGACCCTCTCATCCACTCATACTGTCCTCCCTCAGAGTGTGTTCAGTGCTTTGTTGTTTATCAGTGCCTTGTCTCTTCATCAGCGCTTCAACACCACCCTTGTCATCCCTATGTGGCTTCTAGGGTGGACATCTTTTTGGCTAGTATCACTGGATGGGTGGTACCTATTTGTCTGTTGGTGATGAGTTGATGGACTAGATGATCTTAGTGCTCTTTTCCAACCCTAAAGATTCTATGATTCTATTATTCTTCTACCACCAATGCTGCAAGCAAAATTGGTCAGAACTGAAGGTCTTCCCTCCACCTACCCTGTCTTCTGCCTCTGCTGACAGCAGCCACCCCACATCTGCTGTCCCTCAAATCAAGGTACACTCTAGAATGAAATGCTTGGGAGTTTTAAATCCTTAAGCAGACACCAGTTAAAGTGATTGCATCCCAAGTAAAACTTTAGGCATAAAAAATCCTCCTTGCTACTTATCAGAGCTCTGTAACTTGACCAGTTGCCATTACAGACAGAAGAATTACTCGTCTCCTTAAGTGAAAAATGAGTGTAGTTTTCTTTTTCAAACCAAAAGAGGGTGGTGGTTTATTTTATTTTATTTTATTAAGAGAAAGGTTAAACTATTGAGCTCTTCCAGCGTGGCTTGTAAAATGCAGTACTGGATCCAATGCAATATCTTGTAAAGAAAGCTGTGAATTAGAAGCATAGGAATCCAAGCAATTTCAGCTCAGTTCTCAAAAGCAACTTCTCAAGACTTATCTTGAGGAGCACATGTGGTCAGAAAAGCAGCACATTGAGTGAATGAATGAAATCAAAGTTAGTGTGGTCAAATGCAAAAAAAGAAAAAGAAAAAAAAGTAACCAAAAACAATTACTAAGTTATAAAAGATAATATCACCAAGTGCATCAAATATAGTTAAAAATATGTCACTGGCCAGGCAAAACCTGCCCTGAAAGTCTGCCCAAGCATAGATTCATTTGTTCTCCCACAAGGTGAGAACAATTCAATATTGCATGAGGGACTGGGTACAAACAAATTGACACAGTAACACTCATGGGCAGTTCTGCTTGGTTTTGTTTGTTTTGCTCATTTGTATGTACAGGACAAGGTAAGCACCTATAAACGTTTTCCTGCCAGGAACAGGAAGGGGATATTTGCTGGTTTACAGCAATCACTCACAAAGCACATCAGCTTTGATTACTGAATTTCTTCACATGGAAGATCTGCCCAGCTCCTTGCTCATGTGCTCATGCAGGCCTGCAACTAATTCTGACTGTCCATATACCATGGAAACTACCATATGGACCATGAACACACAACATCTTGCAAAATGTGATAGCTTGCATTGTCTGAAACCCTGCCCTAGCTCATCCTGCTGGAGCAAGGGGAGGTGGCACCACTAGGATTAGTCAATGAAGGCTGTGGAACAATAGAAAAAGGCACTTTCTACATCAAAATTACCCTTACAGATTGAGGTCAATTTGCTTGACTAAAGGGTGTTTTATTATCAAGGGTTGTATCTCTCCTAATCTGCTTTGTTACAGCACCGTAATATATCAACTGATACACACACATGGTAACAGAAGATTTTTCTATATTAATGTCTCTGTCTTTCCAAGGCGCACCACCCTGTATCAAGACCAACTCTCAATTTAGAAGGCTTTCCTAGAACATCAGGTCTTTTTTGAGGTTACTAATCCAGCTTATCTCTCCATCACAATAGCCACCAGTGCCTTATCTGTTCCTCCTAGCAGCTGCTGCCTAATTGGTCTCCCTAGTTCAACCTCTTACTGTAATCCTCACTATACCTCTCAACAAAAGTGCCTTTCTCCCACTCATACTCACCAGTTCTCCAGAGCGTCTGCATTGCTTTCCCTGCAATCAACCTCCACCCATGCCTGACATTTCCCAAACCTTTTTAGCACTGACAGGGTTAATGATGGAACAAAGCAGCTAGGAAAAGGAAAGGGCAAAACACCTAATTCACTTTCTTTTTTTCCAACCCCTTTTTTCGTTTTCCCTGTTTCTAAGGGTAAGATCTGCAAACCCAATTTCAAGGACTGAATGAAGTTGAAATTGCACAGGAGGGGACAATCTGTTCCAGCCCAGAAGGCAGTGGGAAGACAGTCCAAGCAAAAACAAATTGTCTGTCCCCAGTTGTAAAATGGAAGAACAATAGGATTAATCATCTTACACTTAGGATGCAAGGGTTTGGCAAACCTATCCTGACTGCTCTATTACCACTAAAGATGAAGTACTGAGACTTACACACAATGAGAAACTGTAAAAGTAGAGCAGCAAAAAGGATGCGGGGGACGCAGGAAGAAAGATTTGAAAGGCAAAATATGCAAAAGTTGGGCTTGAACACATCTGCAAAAGCGGCATGGTGATTTTCTTATCAATATTTGAAGGGTCTGAGCACCAAGGGGAGTTACCTCCTTCAGCAGAAGGGATGCAATTAGGAGCGGTGGATGAAATCACAAAGGAAATGCAAACTGCCCGTTGTGGAGGGGAAAAATCAAAGTCTGTTCATATGAAGATGCATGAGGAAGTAGGTGTCCCATTGCTTGGTGGGCAGAGAACTAGACTCTTTCAATGGAAATGTGATGCTAGCAGTTGTTCTGCTCTGCCAGGGACATTCATTAGGCCACCCAGTGGGTTTTTCCATCTGCAGCCTCAATGCTGTAGGTTAAGTGACCATGAGCTCAGGATTTATATGTGTTTATTAACATGGCACACAATTACTTCTCTGCACTGTGTCCCACAGGCTGGCATTACTTTGCTTTCCTCCGCTGCCAGCACAAGCACTGCTTCAATTATTGCTGAAAGAATGTTTTTTTAAAGCTTTTCCCATCCAGATATGGCAAATCTATCCTGGAGTTGTACTACTGTGTAATTAAGTTTAATGCATTTGAGTTGGAGGCACAAACAAGGTGGATGCTGTAGTAACAGGGCCATGATGGGATTTTTCTCCAGCTGATGACACACTGCAGAGCATTTCCAGTTCTCACATTTTGAAGCTAGTGGCTCATTTCTGTTCTTTAACAGAGAGGCTGCATATATGAGAGATGTGGAGTGAAAGCTCTTTGCTGCTTAGCTCATAAAAATCAGCTGGGTAGATGCAAAACAAGACCAACAGCTCATTCCAGAAGCCATGGGGGAGGCCCAGAAGGCAGAGTTGGGGCAGTAATTTGCTCGTTTGTTTGGACATTACAGGAATAACTGTTCTCGCTTACAGCACACATGGAAGCTGGAGATGTTACAGGGACTTGGCACAACATATCTAAACATCTCGGGTAACAACTGCCATCAGCTTGAAAGCCTGTGCCACTGATGGGTTGAGCACCAGGCTGATTTCTGGTTTGCATGACTCTGTAAAAATTAGTTTTTCATCTTCTGGGTAGTGAGGTGAATGGCACACATTTGTTTATTTTGGAGAACCACCTACCAGTGCCTGTAAGTATTTTGTGCTCGTGCCAGAAGGGACTTTAAAAAGTGATTTTGGCATCACTTCTCTTGTGGCCAAGGTAAATAGTATCCTGTAATGCATTAAAAAGAGCACGACCAACAATTCAAGGGCGGTGGTCCTCCCCCTACATTGTGCCCAGTCCTGGGTTCCCTAGTTCAAAAGGACAGGGATCTCCTGGAAAGAATCCAGTGGAGAATTACAAAGGTGATAAAGGACCTGGAGTGTCTCACATACGAGGAAAGGCTAAGTATCATGGGTCTATTCAGCCTGAGGGAGGATCTGATAAATGTTTATAAGTAACTAAAGAGAAGAGGGAAGCAGATGGATGAAGTCAGACTCTTCTCGGTTGTGCATAGCAGTAGGACAAGGAGTAATGGCCTAAAAGCATAGGAAGATCCATACAAGCATGAGGAAAAACTTTATGGTAGGAGTAATGGAGCATTGTAACAGAGAGGTTGTGGAGTCTCCTTCTATGGAGATATTCAAGATCCAGCTGGACGTCTACCTGTGCAACCTATTGTAAGGAACCTGGTTTAGCAGGGTGGTAGGACTTGACAATATCTTGAGGTCCCTTCCAACCCCTGTGGTTCTGTGACTCTATGCATGATTCTCCTTACTGTTTAGATGTTAATCCATCTATTTTGATGCTGGGGAATGCATTTCTGTCCTACATTCCCCAGCATAAATGTTGTGGGTGCCTGGTTCTCCACTCCATTTATGTTACTGGAATCACTGTTGCTTTCAAGGAATTTGCTGTCAAGAAGCTGTGGTCGACTTGAATTGGACCTGGTAGCCTCAGATGTCCCTCCCATCCTCAGCACTCTGTGAAAGAGAGCATCTTCCTTTAATGAAGCCTTCCTTTATTTTTCTCGGATCATGCTGATTTCTTTGTTCTCCTATCACCAGCACAGGACAAATCAAGCTGAACGTGGCAGTTCTTTAGCCTGGTATTTAGGCACATATTTACAGGAAAAGGCATTCAATCCGTAGCCCTTAGCTCCAGATTCAGACTCTGCCCAGCTGGCCCTGTGAGTTTTGGCCACTAGAAAGTAATACAAGGCTCATCTCCTGTCAGACTTTGGGCTGCTGCCTGATTTGTGTTCAGAGGCAAGTTTTTGGCTTCAATCTTGCATTTTAGTGCCAGGCTGTACACAGAGCATCGAAGCAGTGATTCCATGCAATGCTTGCAGCTCTGCTGTGCGATTTATTGATCCCACTTCGCATGCACCAGGTATGTCTCAGAGCTTTGAAATGTTCCAGCACCACAGAAATGTTTGATTTCTGTTCCCCTTGCAGAATGCCTCTTGGGGACAGCTTCTCAAGCTGTTGCAGCTCTCCAAAGTCAATGTGTGGTAGGGACTGCTACCCTCACTTCCAAACTGCCCTGTGCACAACTCCTGACTGTGATAAAAAATCTGTTGGTGAACGAGTTGTATTCATGATAAATCTTTCCAACAAGACAACCATGAAAGGAGAAGCTCTCTTCCTGCTGCTTGTTCTGCAGATTGTGAAATCCATAAGCTCACTATAAATAAGCAGGCACACATAAACACGCAGTTTCTAACCCCTGCTAGCCTGTGGGACTTCCAGGAGCACCAGGAGCCTGCTGCTGCAAACAAAAGATAACAGATCCCTATTCTGAATTGTTTCCCCATTATTACCTATGCAACTAATTACGATTTCCCGCACAGACATATTTTCTACTGAAAGCAATCCTGCTTGTTCCAGGTTGTCCTTTATAGACAGGTTCTCTGCTGTTTTCTCTCAGACTGATATTGGATTTCCTGTGTCAGAAGTAGTAAGAGTTGGTCTCAAACAGGAAAGCTTATACATACAGCACCTTCAGTAACAGCAGCAAGATCACCATGGGCCAGATTTTCTCTCCTGCAGCATCTGGCTTGTGCAAGTGGTTTTCCTACTGCAACTGGTAATACACTAAAGTGAGAAAGGAGATTTTCCATGTCCATTGGGTTTACCACTGACTCAAATTGCATGACACTGCATTCCTCTGCCAAGTTCTCATTGGTTCTAAGTTACTCAATTCTCAAAAAAAAGTTTTTCTTTCCATAGTATGCCTGAAAACCATGGAGATAAAACAGAGTAAGAAATATTGAAGGATTAAAAGGACATTAAAATACAGGTTTGACAGTGTACAAAAGCCAAGAAATGATTACAACTATAAAGAGAGCCTTCTAAGACCCTGAAGAATCTTTTGGACAGAGATATATACATTTTTTTGTTACTCTGTGAATTTTTGCATTTGAAGTAACAAACTTCAAACCATCACAGAATCACACAGAATCACAGAATTGTAGGGGTTGGAAGGGACCTCCAGAGATCATCGAGTCCAACCCCCCTGCCAAAGCAGGTTCCCTACAGCAGGTCGCACAGGTAGGCATCCAGGCAGGTCTTGAACATCTCCAGAGAAGGAGACTCCACCACCTCCCTGGGCAGCCTGTTCCAGTGCTCCGTCACCTCACTGTAAAGAAGTTCTTGCGCATGTTTGTGCGGAACTTCCTATGCTGCAGTTTCCAGCTGTTTCCCCTTGTCCTGTCTCCACTCACCACTGAAAAGAGTCCGGCCTCGCCATTCTGCCCCCCACACCTTAGATATTTATAGACCTGGATCAGGTCCCCTCTCAGTCTTCTTTTCTCAAGGCTGAACAGACCCAGTTCACTCAGCCTTAATCCATCCATGTGGGGAAGGATCACTCCTGGGTTTATAAAGGAATCCAGATGACCACAGCAGATAGAACAGAATTTCTGTTAAAAACTTGTATGAATCTGCTCATGTGACACCTGGCCGTATGAATCTTCATAGCAGCTGATATATCATCCTTCCCTTTCCTTTCTTCCTTTTATCCATTAAACAACAAATCCCTCTCAATCCTCCTATACATCCTTGTCTTTCTGTTACACGGGTCCTGCCACTTTGCAGCAGCCCTTGGTCCTGCTATCTCTCCTCCTTATTACACAGAATCACAGAACCACAGAATGGCCTGGGTTGGAAGGGACCTCAAGGATCATGAATCTCCAACCCCCTGCCACATTCAGGGCCACCAACCTCCCCATTTAATACTAGACCAGGCTGCCCAGGGCCCCATCCAACCTGGCCTTGAACACCTCCAGGGACGGGGCATCTACAACCTCTCTGGGCAGCCTGTGCCAGCACCTCACCACTCTCTCTGTAAAGAACTTCCCCCTGACATCCAACCTCAATCTTCCCTCCCTCAACTTAAAACCATTTCCCCTTGTCCTGCTGTTATTTACCCTTTCAAAGAATTGACTATAAACAATAGGCTCCCTTTAGGTACTGCAATTAGGTCACCCCACAGCCTTCTCATCTACAGGATGGACAAGCCCAGCTCCCTCTGTTTGTCTTCACAGGGGAGGTGTTCCAGCCCTCTGATCATCTTTGCATTCAAAGCTCCTTCCTTTCTGCCCATGCCTCTGCTCACCACATTATAGCTGTGGTACAGCATTGCAAATAGCACATTGGTGCTATCGTCATCCCATGTCGAGCTCTCACCCCAGCGATGATCATGGACCCTCCCTGCCCTTGCTGAATAGCACTGACAAACTTCATGCAGTCCTTCCTTGATGGTATCCTAAATGGATACATACTGGACAGCTGGGCTACACAATATGAGCAGCTGCTCCACAATGGCAGTGCATGGTGTGAGAACAGCTCTCATCTGTCCAACTCTGGGACTCCTTAAACACGTAAGTCTACCAGTGAGTAATCCCTAACTGCCTCTGTGGACACTCCAATGGATGAGTGAAGCAGACTGGCTGCTAATTGGGAGCTATTGGTGTGAAAGGGGATGCTCTATACATTATTTCAGTGATTCAGTGTGTGTACCACAAAAAGCTGCTGTGTTCTGTATTGCATTAATTGACCCTATAAAAATCACACAATTGGAAGAAAGGCAATGACTCTTCCCATTTGACCCTAGTACTCTTAATGTTAATGACTCTTTCCTCATCCCTGTCTCTCATCAACAGCTTTCAAGGAAGCAACATTAAGAAAGCATATTCCTGCAAGAGAGAGACATCAGGCTCAGTTCATTTAAAAGTAATAGTCCAATAAAACTAATTTAACATTCACATCAGAAGTGTCTTTGGAGATTCCCACCCTACCCAGCATGGCCCTGTTCAGTTGACATAGTATTAGTTTGTAAGCCATGGATGTGCTCAGTGTGTCCGTGTAGAACAGGCATGAGCTCTTGCTTGGCCAACAGCATGCATTTTCCTAGAAGAAAATAAAACCACTTATTGAGCTTTTGTTGGAGTCCACAAAACAGTGACCACCCATATATTAGATAGTGAGAGGTTATAATTGGCACTACATAAAGTGATCTCCACTTGTACTCCAACTTACAGTACTTGGTAGAAGTCGACAGAAAATGTGCTGTTTAGATCCTTGATGGACTCAGAAATGAGTAGGAAGAAAATGAAAGCCAAAATGTTTACAGAGTTATCAAATCCCACTGAAAATATTTGAGCTTTCAGTAGTACTCCACTAGTTACTTAAGTGATCCAGTGCTTTAAATAGTTTTGATTGCCTTAAGTGTCTAAAGAAGTATATTTGAATTCCAGTAATATTGAGGAACTGGAGCACAGATAAAGCAATGATTGTTGAGTTAAGTAAATAATAAAATCTTCTGTGAATCAAACTGTAAGTTTTTGTGATCTCCCCAAGATCTTCACAGCTGAATTTTATGGACTCTGAATATACAGATTCATGAATGTGTCTGAAAAAAAGAAGGTAGGAATGGATTGAAGTACTAAGGAAAGGGAGTGACACATTTTCTCTGGAACACCTTGAATGGTGTTAAAATTATACCACAAGAAATGCAGCATTTAAAACACTGGGAGCAAGCAGCAAAGTTTCAGCTTAATCAGTTCAGCTGAGTCAACTAGTTCATAGAATCAATCATAGAATCATAGAATCATAGAATCATAGAATCATAGAATCATAGAGTCATAGAGTCATAGAGTCATGGGCAGGGTCACCAACCACCAGACCAGGCTGCCCAGAGCCACATCCAGCCTGGCCTTGAATGCCTCCAGGGATGGGGCATCCACAACCTCCTTGGGCAACCTGTTCCAGTGCCTCACCACCCTCTGGGTAAAAAACTTCCTCCTAATATCTAACCTGAACCTCCCGTCTCAGTTTAAAACCATTCCCCCTTGTCCTATCACTGTCCACCCTCGTATACAGTCATTTCCCCTCCTGTTTATATTTTCCCTTCAAGTACCGGAAGGCCACAATGAGGTCTCCCCAGAGCCTTCTCTTTTTCAAGCTAAATAAGCCCAACTCCCTCAACTTTCTTCACAGGAGGGGTGCTCCAGCCCTCTGATCATCTTAGTGTCCCTCCTCTTATGGAGTTCAGACACTACTGCACCAACATGTAACACATATTTACCAATCTGGAGGTAACACAATTATTTAATCATATTTTGTTACAGCTTTTGATGTTTTAAGAGCCAGATGCCATGACCAATATTTAAGGACTCAATCAGCCCAACTATTTTTTTCTGTTACAAATCTGCACCTTCTTACCAGTCATTACTGCCCCAAAGATCTTGATTTACTGCTGACCTGTGTTTGCCAAAACATAACAACACTGACAGAATTATTACATGCATCCATTAAAACTGTTCAAATTGGTCAAATTTAATTAAACAAAGCTGTTGGTAAGAATCCTAGGTTTGCCAAGGAGTAGCTATAAATGCATATTTCTAGAAATATAACATACATTCAATAACAGACATTTATACTGATCCTAATTCATTTGTTGCATAATGTTTTCTACCGTGATGATTATAAATTATGTATTGTAAATTAACAAGTTTAAAAATGTACTATCCTAGAAGGAAGGAAGGAAGGAAGGAAGGAAGGAAGGAAGGAAGGAAGGAAGGAAGGAAGGAAGG